>NC_049172.1:18929152-19204594 GCF_009769625.2 Cygnus olor | reverse complement strand
TTTCTCCAGCAAATGCCATTGAAAAGCAGAGTAGGAAAGAAAGGGCATGATCATATTTCTGTGCCTAGTTAGTGCCTCCTTTTCATAATATTTCACAGAGAAGTAAAGTCCTCCCCAGGTAACATGGTGTTTCTGTATAACTGCATATCATTTTACAATATTGTAGCTGAGTCACACGCTGATGCTGATTTCAGTATTTAAAAGAACACATATTAGGAGCTTTCCACTGGTATTTATGATCCTTGAATGGATAAGGACATTGTGAGTGAAAAGGGTTGCTTTCACAATGACAGAACTGCCCTAGGCCTGCTCTGTGTTAAGGGCATGTTTAAATGCTAATCTGTACAGTGTTGCATAAATGTGTCCTCTCTTATTTCTCCCTTTACAATTAATTCAGTAGAGGTGCTTGAGGTAAAGATCCCCAGATTTGCACATTTCAGATGTAAGCACAGGCTGTGTTCAGTTGAGAGATTGTGAATCTTAGTTTCCCTTCAGGGCATAACACAAAGCTCCTCTGTTTAAAGAAGCTTTTGATTGATGTGATTGCATATTATTTGGTTATAGATTTAGTCTCATGCTAGACAAATGACACAGAAAATGTTAATGTAATTGTTTTATATTTGCATTCTTTTTTTCTCTATGAATTTGATATACCTACATTAATGCAAACGATTTTAGAGTCAGCTTTGCCTTTTTTCCCATGCAGAATGTATGTATTCATGTGCAAAATAGAGATGGAGAAGTAATTCTCACTGCAATTCCTCAAACATCCCCTGCTCCCCTCATTACTCCATTTCCAAATAACTACAGATTATGAGTGGAAATGGAATGGCAGAAACAAGAAAGGTAAATTTTCAAGCTTGTCAATAAGCCTAATTTATAGACTTCAGAATTTATCTCTAAGGCCTAAACACAGGCCAATACAATGTACAGAGAAACTGGAAAGATTTTAAGTGTCCTAAATATGTATACGCACACACACACATTCACTCGTCTTACATAAATGTTATATTTTATTCCTTGAAGGATTTAGTAATCTTTTCTTCTTTTCTTTTTTCTCTTCTCTTCTCTTCTCTTCTCTTCTTTTCTTTTCTTTTCTTTTCTTTTCTTTTCTTTTCTTTTCTTTTCTTTTCTTTTCTTTTCTCTTTTCTTTTCTTTTCTTTTTTCTTTTCTTTTCTTTTCTTTTCTTTTCTTTTCTTTTTTCTTTTTTCTTTTCTTTTCTTTTCTTTTCTTTTCTTTTCTTTTCTTTTCTTTTTTCTTTTCTTTTTCTTTTCCTTTCTTTTCCTTTCTCTTTTCTTTTCTTTTCTTTTCTTTTCTTTTCTTTTCTTTTCTTTTCTTTTCTTTTCTTTTCTTTTCTTTTCTTTTTCTTTTTCTTTTTCTTTTCTTTTTCTTTTTTCTCTTCTCTTCTCTTCTCTTCTCTTCTCTTCTCTTCTCTTCTCTTCTCTTCTCTTCTCTTCTCTTCTTTCTTTTCTTTTCTTTTCTTTTCTTTTCTTTTCTTTTCTTTTCTTTTCTTTTCTTTTCTTTTCTTTTCTTTTCTTTTCTTTTCTTTTCTTTTCTTTTCTTTTCTTTTCTTTTCTTTTCTTTTCTTTTCTTTTCTTTTCTTTTCTTTTCTTTTCTTTTCTTTTCTTTTCTTTTCTTTTCTTTTCTTTTTTCTTTTCTCTTTTCTTTTCTTTTCTTTTCTTTTCTTTTCTTTTCTTTTCTTTTCTTTTTTTTCTTTTTTATGTTCTGTTCTCTTCTGTTCTTTTTTTCTTTTCTTTTCCCCCGCATGCATTTATTTATTCCTCATTGTAAAGATTTGATGAATTGGTCAGGGAATAGAGCACTACAAGGTGAATTAGGCAGCTGTTCTTACAGCTTGAATTTTGACTATTCAGTGGATGTTCACACTGTCAGTAATTTGCATAAGAAACCTGTGGATATGAGTATGTCTATGAAATTGTTCATTGAGCCAACATGAATAATGGTTTGCAAAAACACAAATGGATGAAAATCAGTTCGGTATAAAGCCTACAATTTAGAAAAAAGGCTTCGGGTCAGATTCAAATATAGGGTAAATCTCATCCAGATAAAATCCCCCAGTTGAATCTGACTAATAATATTGTCAGGCTCAGTAATTCAAAATATTGAAAGCAAGCATTCACATGTACTCAAAATTATTCCTTTTTTTTTTTTTTTTTAAATCAGGGTTTTCTTTTTGTTCTTGGCTGTGCTCAAAAATATCTCATGGGTAAGAGTTGTAACTTCTGAAATAAATCCAAAATTCTTATTCTGTGGAAATAAAAAGACTTGGACTTGATATGGTACTGAACTGTAGCCATAGAGCAGTGATATTTTTAAAGGGCAAAATAAAACCTTTTTATTAAATAATTCGTTATGATTGCTGAAAATGGGTACAAGTAAGTAGTTAGAAGATTTCTCTGTTGGATCAGTATTGCTTCTTTTGTCCCTGTGAGAAACACAAGTGGTATTTCACAGCCTAGAATATGCATGTACAAATTATTCCCTGGTCAATGGCCTCTCACCATGATGTAATTTATCATTAATCATGACTTTCCTTACATATATTTGAATGTAAAGTTTCCATACTTCTATTTTAACAATAGAAATATGCTTGTGGAGCAAGACCGTAAAAAGCTTACTTTAGTCTAAGATTTAAAATTTTGCATTTGAAATCATTGTTGTTTACCAATTGCATCCAAAAGCCAGTATTTCAGTCCTAAGAAGCTTTTTAAGAAACAACAGCTGCAACATCTATGACATTCTTTATCATTCTTTATACCAAGACATAATGAAGTATTTAGTTCAACAATTTCAGTTCAGTTAAGAATTTACCTAAGGTTTTTATTTTTAAAGGACATCTTTAAAGGATGCATATGTTTTTTGAAGGATGAATAAATTTATATACAATCACTGACTGAAATGAGAACCTTATCATTTTACCTTTTAAAACTTAGTGCAGTCATATTTTGGTCATATTTTGCTTCTTTCACAGAACTCACAAAGTAAAAAAAAATAAAAATAAAGAAAGAAACAAACAAATATGAATTCAACATAACATTAACTTGAATCAGTTATTAAAATACCAAATAATCACAAGTGATTTTTTATTCTCTGTTCAACGGTAGCACCGTGCATATATGAAGACTTATGCTATATTATAATTGTGAAAATAATTTTCATTCAAATGAAGCATGAAGTGGCTTTGTATTTTACCCCCAATCTTTCATTTCAAATGCTGATTCTCCTGGTGATTTTTATGATGCCTTTTCTTGGACCCTGAGGTTAAAAATGCCCAGACACAAGAGTTCTTCACATGAGAAATATGACAGTGACAAGTTTGCATATCTCTTACCCAAGCCCATGTGCCTAAATTCTAAATTTTCCTCTAAAATTCTTGCCTATCCCATGTATTTGTGGAGGAAGAGAATATGATACCACACAACAAACAGAACGGAGTGGAATTACTTCATACTACTGGTGCAACATTGATGCTGCTCATCTCCCTTTCAGTTTATTCAGCCTTGCAGAGGCTACATCCAATCAATATGATTAATGATAACTTGACTGAAGTGATCTATTCATTCAAAGATCACTTCTATTAATATACTCCTATTTTCAGGATATTTGTAATATTTCAAATTTGAATAGTTATTCCATAGGGTCATCAAACCTTGCCTTTCTAACTTCTCTGGTGAAAGAGGAGATGGTATCTGCTTTTACAGACCTTAGTTCAGGTATGTGATTAATTTTTTTTTGTAGTTGTTTACTTCTCAGGGAAACTAAGGGTAGTACATATGTCTTTAAAAGGTGATAAATAAAAATAAAAATAAAAATAAAAATAAAATTAAAATTAAAAAGGAAGTGATTTCAATTTAATTAAGTACAGGGTATTCCACTGGATATAAGTCATGAAATTCAGGGTATCTGTGGGCAGCTTCCCATTCATGATTTAGTGAACAGGAGTGTTCTTCAGTGATTTATCTGCCATGGAAGAGATGATTAGTTGACACAAAGAAGGGGAGAAATAAAAGCAATAAAGTCTAAATGAAAACTTTGTAAGGCATAAAAAAGGTCCTTTTTCAATCACTGAGCCTGTCTCACAAAGGTTGACTTTTATGTGATGGATGAATGTAGACCGTTACCCTTTACTTTAGTATACTCATGTCAGACTACCTCATACAGTGCAGTTTTCTTGATCAATTCAGCTTATGGAGATAGATATCTCACCTTCTGGTTAGCAGACTGTATTTTGGTGCCAAACAATGCAAGTTCTAATCCAAATATCTGAAGTAAGCAGTTGCTTGGTGACTGAAGTGTGAAATAAATTGCTGCAAACATCTCATCTTGGTGAATATTTTTCCTTTATTGAATGGTGGTTATTTTGTTTGTTTATTTATTGAACTCAGAGTTGGGAGAAAAAAATTGGATCAATCATTTTTGGTGCTGGAAATGTTTAGGAAAATCACTTTGCTGCAATCCAGTATTCACGAAACACTGTCTTCCTTGTCCTGTAGAGAAAAATGAAAGTTATGACTGAGAGCATTACGAATTTGGCTTGTGAAAGAGGGGATGTCCTGTATATCTCCCAGTGATTCTCTTCTCCTGTATCTATCCACTGTCCAAGTGATGGAATGAAAGATGCTGTTATGAATGAGGTGCTGCATAATCTTTATCCTACAAGAATTTCACTCTGGTTCCGGAACATTCTCAGTTTACAAAATATTTTGTGATTTTTAGCAGCCAAATTCTGAATAATAATAATAATAATAATATAGCTATAGGGGAAAAAGAAGGGAATGTGGGGACAGAGACAGATACTTTGCTGAACTCTGTAGTGCTGTGTTTGTCATATTGAATATATATGTGATATACATATATATATATATATATGGTCTATATATATATATATATACACGCTAGAATTGAGCACAGAATACATATATAAGTTTTTAAAGACCAGTCCTGCTAACTAGGTCTGGATTATGGAGTCTCCTTGCGGAAAAATGAAAACTTACCTTCATGTGTGTGGATGCTGTGTGGCCACAGACTTTACACAATATATTTCAGTAAGAAAAATGTCTGTTAGCATGAAGCTGAGTTGTTATATGGATTTTTGTTTGTTTGTTTTCATCTCTACCAGTAAATCAAAACTTTACTTCTAAAAATATAGTTGATTTTTTTCCCCATAAAAATGATCTTTATTCTGAATATGAACAGCATGTAAAAAAATATCCATCCTGATCTGTACATATTGAGTGTTGTCCAGTTCCTACTGCAAGATACCGTTCTTCAAGGAGAGAGAGATACTCATGTGTATATGCTAAAATAAATAAATAAATAAATAGAGCACTTTTTTCTTTTGGTAAATCACTTTCTTCTCTAAATGAGAGTTTTGTTAGACTGTTGAGCTGGATTGGTCAAGAACTTGGAAATTTCAGCCACATAAGGAGTCCAGCACAACACACTGCTGAGGTTTACTGGGAAAAATATTATTATTTTTTTTTTTTTTTTTTTTTAATGGTGGGTTTAGGTTCCAACACTGTTAAGGAGGAATCAGCTAGAACCATCACTAGTTATGTTTCTATTTCATAACATCCCTACAAGAGCTCAAAGAGAATATCAGATAAACAGTAACTACAAATCACTGCAATTTTTTGTGAGACCAGTGCACCAGTGACAATTAAGGAAAGAAATGAAAAAGAAGAAAGTCTGGAGCTCACCAGGAAATATTTATTTCTAATGAACTGGCATTTTTGAAATTTTAAATATTTTTTCCTGTCATGGATGTAGTAAAAATCAGTAAATCATTTTTTTTTTAATTCTAAAAACAGACACATTGATGAGGATCAAACACTATGTTTGTACCATATGCATGCTTGTGTGTGTGTGTGCACATCTACATACATACTTCATTATTTTCTTCCTACTGCAACAAGACCATGACACTTCTGCAGGCCCCACGACCAGACCCATACAGCAGACATGATGAAGAAGGGTATGATGAAGAAAGAGGATGCTTTAGTGCCAGTAGTGTAGTATCAGATGCTCTCTCAGTAGTCAGTGGAGATCTGGGTGCTCTTGAGAGCAGTTTAGAGTAAGAATCTGACCTTGGGTGCTGTGTGTGGCAATATTGGGTTTACATGGCAAGGTTTTGGTAATGGGGGGCTGCAGTGGTGGCCTCTGTGAGAAAAATCCAGGAGCAGCCCCATGTTAGAAAAGAGCTTCACCTGGCTCCAAAGGGACCCACCGCTGGCCAGAGCCAAGTCAATAAGCAATGTTGCTGGCGCCTCTGTAAGAGCAGATTTAAGAAAGGGAAACAATACTGCTGGACAACAGCAACTGGGAGAGTGTGGAGTGATAAACAGCCCCGTATGCACAAAGATCAGTGCAGAAGGAGGGGGAGGAGGTGCTCCAGGCACGCAGCAGAAGTTCCCCTGCGGCCTTTGGAGAGGCCCCTGGTGGAGCAGGCTGTCCCCCTGCAACCCATGGGTCCCACATGGAGCAGATCTCCATGCTACAGCCCATGGAGGAGCCCCTGGTGGAGCAGGTGGATGTGGCCTGGAGGAGGCTGCAGCCCATGGAGAACCCCCCGCAGGAGCAGGACCCGGGGCCGGAGCTGCAGCCTGTCGAGAGGAGCCCACACAGGAGCAGGGGGTCTGGGGGGAGATGATGCCCATGGGGGATCCACGTTGGAGCAGTTTGCTCCTGACGGATGGACCCTGTGGTACGGAGCAGTTCTTGAAGAGCTGCTGCCTGTGGGAAGCCCACACAGGGTCAGTTCAGGAAGGGTGGCATCCTGTGGGAGGGACCCCATGTTGGAGCAGGGGCAGAGAGTGACAGTGAAGGAACAGCAGAGATGAAGCATGAAGGACTGACCGCAGCCCCCAAACCCTGTTCCCCGGTGCTGTTCACATGGAGGACATAGAGAGGGTGAAGGGGGGGGGGGGGGGGGAGGGAGAAGAGAGGGTGCTTTTAGTTTGTGTTCAGTTTCTCACTGCTCTAGCTTGTTAGTAATAGGTAATAAATTACATGAATCCCCCTATGCTGAGTCTGTTTTTCCTATGATGATAATTGTTGGGTGATCTCCCTGTCCTCAGCTCAACCCTTGAGCCTTTTTCTTCTATTTTGTCCCCCCTTTCCCTTTGAGGAGGGGGAGTGAGAGACCAATTGGGGTGGAGCTCTGTTGCCCAGCTGAGTAAAACCACCAGAGTTGCACACTGCATAAGTACGTCTCTCACCTTAAAGAAAGACCTCATGCAGTAGGAAGCAGATCATTCTCTACATATATAGACCAGGATGAGAATTCCCCAGGAAATTCCATCTTCTTGTCTGCCCCCTACCAAAATTCTTTTAAGAAAGTGTGGTGACGTAGTAGAGAGATGAACAAAGATCAGTCTAGGCCCAGCTCAGTGTTCATAGAGACACTGAAGAGTCATCTCTCTCCTTCTCTTGAACTCCTGGACAACAGCAAGCAGGAAACAACTCTGTCAGAGGAAACCCAGGGGAGGAGAGAGAGAGAGTCTGGGGGCAGCAGCAGAAATCTCTGGTGGCACTATCATGGCTGAGGTCTCTGGTGGGTGTTCCTGAATTGGCCCTTCCTAATGGATGCAGAGAGCATAAATTATGAAGGAAGATTGCAGGCTTGACCAGGGTTTCAGTCTTGTCAGGATCAAAGAGCAAGTCAGTAAGATCACAGAATCACAGAATCGTCTAGGTTGGAAGAGACCTCCAAGATCACCTAGTCCAACCTCTGACCTAACTCTAACAAGTCCTCCACTAAACCATATCACTAAGCTCTACATCTAAACATCTTTTAAAGACCTCTAGGGATGGTGACCTAACCACTTCCCTGGGCAGCCCATTCCAATGCCTAACAACCCTTTCGGTAAAGAAGTTTTTCCTAATATCCAACCTAAACCTTCCCTGGCACAACTTTAGCCCATTCCCCCTTGTCCTATCACCGGGCACATGGGAGAATAGACCAATAAGGTTGAAAGAAACCTTCATACTCAGACTAGCATATTTCTTTTCTTCCACTTCTTCACCTAGTTTTATAAATGTTAAAAAAAAAAAAAAATGTTCTCTGTATTGATGTAATTTATATCTATATAGATATATAGATATACAGATATATAGATATATAAAATTCAGTTTGCTTTAGTTTGGCTTAACTGTGATAACCAAATACTGGATAACCAGAATGCCTTCTTCACTGAACATTATGGCAGACTACATAGACTGGGGCACCAAAGCATGTTAACAAGTATTACCAGCACACCTATATTCACACCTATATTTGCACGATTTGGGGTACATGAGCAAGAAAATTGGGATCGGTATTGGTAGGAGAGAAAACAATAATCAGGAACATTCTTTGGCACAGAGTAAGAAATTTGAGTGCAAATATGAACTCTAGGAGTCAGAGTTTGACACTCTGTGTCAAAATACAGCTGCAGTGCAGCCGAAAATAAACATTTAATTCCAAAGATTCACTCACTTCAATAAACTGAAATGCAGTTGCCTGACTAAGTCACACTGGTCATATACCACTAGCAAATCCAGAATAAACAAAGCTCAGCAAGAGAAAGCCTTGAAATAAAATAAAAGGTCAGATCTGGCAAACTATCCAAACTTATGAACATTTGTAGTAGTGCTTTGTGCTTAACTCAGATATAATATCTGCTGTCAGATCACAGAATCACAGAATGTTTAATGTTGGAAGGGTCCTTTGGAGGTCATCCCGTCCAGCTCCCATTTACATACTAATTCATAACTTCCTATGACTGATAGGCACCTTGATGAAACAAATTCTCATATTTTACTTATTAAGCACCTTGATGTTTCTCTATGGTTTAAACTATTTATGGACTATCTTATGATCAGAGGAAGAATACCAGACAAGGTAAGTAAACACTATATTCAGGACGAAAGAAGTGGCATAGCTGGGAAAACCTGTGGCATAAAGTGAAATACTACAATAAGAATAGTAAATCAATGTGAAAATGTGCTACAGCATGAAGTCAAAGATTTTCTAGAGATCCATTCTTAACGTTGGTCTGAAAATGAAGTATTGAATTTTCCACAATTACCCACTATGCAGTGTTTATTTTTCTTAAAGGTATTAAGCAAGAAGCTTACTACCACAATTAAAGAATGGATAGAGGAAAATATTTTCCATGACGAAAACTGCCTGATAAAATGCAAGTCTGCATGAAACAGGAGAGGAAAGCAGCAACAGCCACAGTGAAATTTCAAAAGTTTAGTGTGTCTTGTGAAAGAAAATGTTCTTATTTCAAGTCTAGGAGAAGAAAAGATATATCATATTGATAACCACGCCTATGCCTTGTAGCATTTCCAGAAAAGATAAAGCTGAAGAAAAACTACTTCAATACTTATCCATCATTTTCTTAAAAAAAAAAATCCATATGCTTTTTTTTCACCCTTTTCCTTCTCATTGTTTTCCTCTTCTTCATTTCCTCTACATTTTATTTCTTCATATTCAGTTAGTTCTCATTGTTTCTCTTTCTCTTTTGTTCATTCAATTTGTGTCTCTTTAGAAGAGGTGCAAAGCATAGATATTACCCAATAAAAGAACTTCATTCACATTACACTGCATTGTCTGGTACAGGCTGGAATGAGAATGCTGCACACGTAAAATAAAGCTTTAGCATAACCTCTCTAAAGTTTTTGCATGTTTTTGGTTGGTTTGTTTGTTTTGGGGGGGCAGGGACTTCATTTTGTATATGGATGTATGTATGTGCATGCTTACATATATTTATTTATACAAGCAATTATTTTATTATATGGTTTGGCAGGCTGCTGCTTCCTAAGAATGTGAGGCAAGTCTTGTAATCTATCAATAATTGGATAAATCAGATCTAACTTTAAAAAAAAAAAAAAAAAAAACTCATGGTTTTCTAACCTGGAGTTCAGACATCAGTTAATTTGGGGGGTGTTTAAATACTTAAGCTTTATATTGTTCTTTTTATGAGTTATTCTCTTTTGTTCTTCTGTGAAAAGGTCTCGCTCATCAACAAAATAAGACAAGCTAAATACTGTTTAAGCTCCCAGGAGATGAGATTTTTTCCAAGTCTCTTAATTATCCAGACATTTTTGCAGCCATGAATGTAGTTCTTAAGCCAAAAAAAAGTCTAGAATTAAAATAGCATGAGAGCAGTACAATATTTTAAAGTATTGGTTGATGGTCTTTTCAAGCTTCATATTTTGTGGAGATTAGTAACATACTGCCTGATTTGCCAGACAGTTTTAATGTCCTGTTTTGCAGGTAGCAGCAGTTGATATTTAACCATTCACTTTCTGGCATCACTAAATGAAGCTAGGAGTTTCTTACAAGAAAAAGAATCTCTGTCTCTGCCAGTCTGGTTATGTTAATTTTAGCTTCTTTCTTAGTAATAAAACTGAAAAATGTTGCCAAATTAAGAAGAATCACAAGGAGGAAGGGGGTGATTTTCCTTCTTTGCAATGTTAATATCTTAGCAACAGAAGATAGGCCGTAAAAATGCCTAATATTATTACCTCCAACAATGTTTGATTTAAGCTGAATCAAATCTCCAAAGCTTCAATAATTTCTTGAAATTTATGCTGATGAATTTGTATATGCGTGTTTGCATGTGGAAAAAAAAAAAAAAAAAAAAAAAAAAAAAGGTTGCAGGCAAAGGGAATAGATTAGATGTAATTTGGTCTAAATATTCTAAGCTTTGCTTTCATACTGTTTAAAATGTTACTGCTAAAATTCAATGGGAAAAAAAAAAAAAAGAAGGAAAAAAAAAAGGGTGAATTTACATGAATAGATTCACCCCTTCTATTCTTGTAGTTTAAACCAGGATGTGTCTCCACAGGATGATTCTGCGTAGAATTCTGCTTCATATATATATATGTGATATATATATATTAACTGGGGAGCTAATGCTATTAGCTTAAACTTGGCAGCTAACTTTTAGATAAATATGTAGTATCAGACAAAAAGGTCTCATGGAAATCAGTAAGGGTATTTCTACAGAAAGACGTGGGTTTTGTGAGATATATTTATATATATAAAGACGAAATAAGTATTCCTCTTTCTTTAGCATTGTCAGGAGCTTAGATGAGAGGATTTGTCCCCTGAGAAACTCTGTTGGAATCTGTAAGTACTCCAGCATGATCTGAGAGTATCTCACCACTTTGTATGGTTCACATTACATGAGCTTCTGATGGCATAAAACACTGAAAACACCCCTCACCTTCCATGAAGAAACACTACAGATTTAAAATAAATTAAGTGTGGGTTGAGCACTCTGCCAAGAGACAACATCCCTAATTGGCAGCTGCTGTTACAGCAGAGAAGGTTGATTAGAGATGAGAGAGTAGTAATTCTCAACAGAAAGGAACTGTCTGATATTATTAAAAATTACCTGCTTGTCACAGCTGTTCAGTCTGCTTATTTTTAGCATGAGTTTGAGTTTGAAAGACTGGAATCCAAAGTTATCATTACCCAACATAGAAAGAATGTTTTTGGAAGACATTTGTACACTATCAGCAGAAAATTAACTAGAAAGTGTGACAAATTGTAAAAATTCAAAGTAACGTATGAAGGTGTTTGTAAAAGAGCTTTTTTTCCAGTATTTTCTGCTGAAGATGGCATTTGCATGCCATAACATAGAGGAAAAAGGGGAAAAAAATGTTTACCTCATGCAAGAATATGGGGAAAAGGGAAAAGGTGTAAAAGCAGAAACAGATGTACTGAAATGAAAGATCTGTATCTCATAGTAAAACAGTTGAAAGAAGCACATAAGGAGCATTTAATGCCAGATATATATGCTTATTCTTGAATTGAACTTCTGGGAAAAAAAAAAAAATTGCTTTTTAAGTTGGGTAATCACTAATGACAGCAGGGCCTATCTCTTTATCTTCCTCCCCTTCCCATGCTTACTGTTTTTACAAGCTGATCTTTTTAAACTCATCTGGAAAGGCAACATCTGAACAATGTCAGTATTTTAAAAATAATGCAAAGAAATCTTACCTAATGGTCACGGATCATAAGTCTAAGACTTGTTGTGACTTTGGGTACCTTTTGCTTACAATGAAGGCACAGCATAAAGTGCAGATGTTCTCTTTCAGTGAATGATGTCAGAACCTAAAAAGAAAGAGTGGAATTTAGAGAGTCCAAGAATAAACAAAAGACAATAAGCTGGGAACTATAGGCTAACAATGATATTTCAAAGTCTATGACATAACATTTCCAAAAATAATAGGAGTAAAGAAGAAACATTCTAAAATATTTTTATTTAGAATTTGTATTGCATGTGAGCTACAAGATGAACTACAGGTGTCAAATATTTATCAATTATATCCATTATTTAATATTATAAATTATATAATTTATACATCATATTATAAAGCATTTCTGTAGAGTTTCTTAAGTTTGTGTAGTAATGCACGAGATAACTGAAAAAGGTGAACTGTGGTCTTATTCAAGACAGTACAAGAGGAAGAGCTGATTTATTGGAACATTCCGGATCCAAGTATTTAATTCTCAACTGTGTTTCCACATAGTGGAAAAAATGTGGCAACACTTTTTTTTTTCTTTGTATCTTGAGTACATAACACATAGCAGTCATCTAAATATCAGGAACATTGATAACTTTGCATTCATATTTAAAATTAAGAATAATCAGAAAGCCCGAAGATTTAAATATCATTCTGATTTAAGCTGAAATGATAGTAGAAAATTTAATGTACTTTTTTTTTTTTTTTTTTTCCAAATGTCTGAAAATATCTTTACTAGATGGTTAATGCAGTATTGTATCATTTTGGTTAAATTTGTGTAGTATTCTACAAGAGGAAAAATGATAAAATATACACATTAACTATGGGAATTTGGAACTTATGATCTATTTTTAAAAGTGATTTAAAAATATACAAGCCTGAATACTGCATACTTTGAAAATTCCATGTGTTACCAAATTTCTAAGAAATGAATAATGCAAGACACACAGTTGATAAAAAAATCCTACTATAGCAGTCAAAGTATACTTGTTGTTGGTTTTATTCTTATTTTCCCACAATTAAAAATAATCTCAGAATGACTGTCTATGGAAAAAAATATAGTCTCATCAAATTTGTCTCATTAACTGAACAGAACAGAAAAAATATATATATAAATATATATATATTTAAAAAAAAAGATAAAAACATCAGAAAAAATAGTATATGTTCTTTATCTATTCTCATTTTTCCATATATATATATATTAGAATATGTAATATTTTTGTGCAAATTATGCTGAATTGATACCTCACAATTTGAAGAGACATAGGTAATTGCAGTTTTTTGATCTGGGTAGTCATATTACAGTGCCAGAAATTATTGTTGAAAGAACAACAATAAGTGACCTGCAGATTGACCTCAATTTTTTTTCTGCTGAATTGTACTTAATTATGTATGCCTTACAGACATGGGATCAAAAAGCTAAAACAGTGCCAGAAGGATAGAGGAACATCTTTCTAAAGGTTCACTTCTGTTATTCAAGAAAAGATTATATAAATATATATATTTTGCTGGAAATACAGTGTGAGAGCAACCTTGGCAAAAGAAAAATGTTAGTTTTATCTTGTCACAACAGTAGACAGGAAGATTCACTGGTGCCTTTCACCTCACACATGGCCTATGCCAAAGTTAGAGGGCTGGTCCCTAATAGGACACCAAACAAGGAAAAATACAGTTGGCGTGATAGTGAATAAAGAGAGGAAACAGTATTAAATAAATCCCATAATCACAATGCTGTCTCTAGACCCTTTCAGATAGAATATTTTTTGTGTCATTAGTCCCAAGCTATCTATTTGTTGAGACCTAAAGTAAGAGTAACATTTAGCTCTTTGTGAATAAATGTAGTAGTTTTCATTAATTTAACAAGTCGACCTTAGGCCAAAGTTAATCTCTAAGGGTTGTAAATCTATTCCTCAGAAGTCCAGAAGTTAATTTAAGGTCCAATCACATGGCCTAAGTTCATCCTTCTATCTGAGTGCTTCAGCCATTTCAAAAAAAAATAATCTGAATTAACACTGAAGTATGTGAAAAAGAATGAAGAGGGGCTGAGCACTGATCACTGGGAGACAGGGGAGAAGCATATTTTTTGTAATATAAATACACCCACCAGGAGCAAGTCCCACAGAATGACAGGAATTCTTTTGTATTAAACAAAATCGTCACAAACATGATTGCTGTACTAAAAGAGTCATGGGTTTCTTCACCTTTGACAAGAGGAGAGAAAAAAAAAAAAAAAAAAAAAAACTAAAGGAAAGCGTAGCAATATTCCATTGGAGGAATTTGATGTTCCCCACCTGGTTCCATTAGTTCCTGTTTTTCCATTCTGGAAAAAGGAAAAAGAAAATGTTATGCGGTGAAACACAGATGTTTGGCTCAGCTCCACTAGTAAATCCTTCCTCTATTGCACCAAGAATATACCTCCTTAATGAAAGTATAGATCTTAATATTATTAAAGGATTCTCTGCCTCTTTTTTACTGTTACAAATCATTATTTCATGTCTATGTGATGTATCTAAAGTATCTTACCTCTTAACATGTTAAAACCTGAAACTTAGACTTCAGGGTGTCTTTCTGCTCTATGAAGACTGGCTGCAACTTCTTCAGATTTTTTTTTTTCTTAAATCAAAAGAAATATGAAGAGTGTGTCAGACTCCAGCCATGTTAAAATAACCTAATTCTTTAATTAATTTGATTTGCTCCCTATTTTAACTAGGCTACTCATTCAAATATTTTCAGTGTCAAACTTCAAGGCTCTCACAAGTCTGATTAGCTTGCTTCCATAACAGAAAGCACTTAGTGATCAGGCTTAAACTTGAAAGAAAATTATTCCACATACTTCTCCTCAAGACGTGGCTTTGTGCCACAGATGTGCAATTTTCATTAACCTTAACTGAATTCATTTCTGCCGACCCAGAGAACAATTTACTGCAATGTGTTAATTTTAGAGGGGATATTTTAGACTACATGATTACATGTAGGACTAGCATGAAAATGTTTTTAAACTTTTTTTCATTTAAACATTTTTTTTCCTGTAACATTTTAAATTTATATTTACATTACCTGTATAAAGCACAGAAGATACATGGCAGGGGGTGGAGGGCTGGTGTCAGAAAAGTAAGAAGCTAATGAGGAATATAGCAACATAGATCTGAAAAATGTGTCTAAATTATTATGAACCCACAACTTAAAACAGAAGGGACAAAGACCATGAGGTCAACTGAGAGCATACAGTAGTTATGTTAACTACCTGATTCACAGGAGTTCCTACAAAATTCAGTAGGTGTAATTTCACAAAGTGATTTTTGCATCTAACTCTAAAAATCCTGCTGCAGATTACTCTTTTCTCAAATCCATGAAGACAAATCTGGCTACATTCACGGGCGTTCAAAGACACAATCAGTCCAAAGCAATAGAAGTAAGAGCTGATAAGAGTTTTGCATTCCATAGTGCTGTTATTTTCAAAAACTCTGGTGAAATCCTTCTTAATTGCAAAACCAAGTGTATGAAGGAATGAGAAATCAAAAGCTTTTTTTTTTCTTTTTTTTTTCTTTTTTTTTTTTTCCTGAAAGAAATACTAGCTTGATTTTGGCTGTTTGTATCATCACATGGCCATCCTTGCACCCAGCAGTTAGAATCTCTTGATTCAAGTAGAGTTTCTGTAGAAATCAGTGCGGATAGTGGTAGAACAGGGAATTAGATTTGGCTTCTGGTATTTCAGTCCTCTACTGTATTTCTATTATGTTTTCATAAAATTGCCATTATAAAAGACAATGATCCATAAGCACCTTTGAATGCAATTACTGATAAGATATTAGGTAATTTAAATGCATCCAAAGATGGATGTGGTGGTGGAAGAAGAACTGAAAACTTCTTTTGGAGGACAGGCCACTGAAATAATTACATGTAAACACAGGAATGCATGGATTACTTGGTATTTTTCTATAGCAAGCTCCAGCAGTTTAAGATTGCAGCAATATTGTTAGGTTGTACAGAAGGGGTGAAAGACAGAGTGGGGCTTTCTTAACCTATTTAGAAACAAAAAATCACTCTAATTTCAATAAAATATTTCATTATATTAGTTTGATAAATATGCAAGCTTTTGTGTAGTATTTCAGGACTTCACTCCAGAAAGCCTAGGTGAAACTGGTGTGCATCTGTCCTACAGTGAAGGAAATAAAACACAGATTGCCCCTAAACCTGCATAAATTTATAGCATTCCTGACTTGAATTCTATTTAGCCATTATTTAACAGGCTCCAACTATGTGTTTTGCACTGAAATGAAAAAAATAATATTAAAATTGCTACAATATAAATACTTGTCATTTTTAGGCTACAGGTAAAACAACAAGGCAAGATTATTTATGCGGGTGAAGCAAAACACTCCTCACATGCACAATAGCAGCTCATTATGTACTGCAGCCTGCAGCCTGAAAAACAGCAACTGTGCACAAAAATATCTCTTTGAAAACCAAATGAATTAGAATATCTTTGCTTCTAAAAAGGAATAAAGGCCATATTTGCTATTATTTTGTATTCACTTCAGTTAGATCAGTTAATATGTTCAGTCTTCTCTGAACATGTGAAAACAGTTATTTTCTGGTAGTGGTGCTTTAATATATTTTCAAACAAATGTATTTATTTCCTCAAAACATTCAGGAACTAACAAGAACAAACCATTTAAGAAAATATTCGTCACTGTCAAATTCTAGGCCACCTACAAAACCAAACTTTTTCATTTACTCTCAGAGATGAGGGATGAAATTCATCTGCTGGGAAGGCACCAAACAGCTCAAATACCAGTTATTTTCAACTAAGGCTTAGATCAGGACTAAAGTCAGCCCTACTTAAAATTTACTCGTTAAATTTACCCACCTCTATCACTCTACAGAGAGAATATAATAAACTTTTGTGAACTCATTAAAGTTTCAGCACAATGACTCAGATCTCATTTGCATTGAAAGCAGCTGGCTAGGTGCAAAAATGAATCCCCATTCCCTAAGCTTACAGGTGTTTCTGTTGAAAGCTTTCAAACATCTCAATCCGTATCTACAGACCAGCAGGGGAATTTTTTCCTCTGAGCTGCATCTTTTCCCATTTGCGTACTGGCATATTTGGTAATTGACTGGGCCTTCTTTCCCTGCTTGTTCTTATCATTCTATTTCCCTGAAAAATAAAGAAACTCATACCCTTGAACTTCTTTTTCACTAGCAGTAATGTACTCCAACTCAGTACTAAGGTGTCTACTGGCTTCATGAAAAGGAAAATGAAAGATTTCTTGCTACTGTAGCTGTCCTTGCTGTGTCATAGATATATGATTAGACTGTGCTTTTTAGAAGGCAAAAGTAAACTTTTGTAACTTACCTTTTTTATTTTTAAAACTATAAAGAAACCCTACCATTACATAAAATCAATTCCACAGAAATTAATTTTCTTCTGTGTCTCCTAGCCATGATAACACTATATTTTCTTGTTTCAGGTTGCCACTGTGAGACTCGCTTGCATATTTAATTATTTAAAATTCTTCATTTATCTTTAGAATGGTATTCAGTGGCATACTGGATTTACAAAAATAAATCATCCTTACTTTCTGCCTGCACAGATTGCTAAAGGGTATGTATATATTGAGCTTTTAGTCTTTTGTTCAGGACTCATTTCTGGACAGTATCACCAAAATAATTAGTCAAAATGTTGTGCAGCACAAGAAGCATAAAGCATGTTCAGTTTTCACATCCATAGCAATGCATTACTGAGGAATGAAAGAAAATGGAAGGAGATTTACAATCCTGTGTTTTTACTGTACGACAGAAGTCCCCAGGATAGATGAGAGACTGGAAAATGTAGGCCTGTTTTTTGTATTTGATGGAAACATATACAGTGAGATTTCCCTGGGCTGCCAAAAGAATGATACAAAGAATGTGCACTTCTTCTTCATACATACCAAAATATATATATATTTAATATTAAGTAGGATTCTACACCATTTCATATTTTTAAAATATTTCTGTTAGCTACGAAGTAAAGCAGTAGCAAAATCTCAATAAACCTTAATCAGCTTTACCATAATAATTTTTTGTAGGTGCATTTAAAACTTTAAGAAATACCAACTAACATGAAATAGGCCATGGGAATCTATTTTGTGTGAAGTGGAAATAATTTTGGACTGGGACAAAGTCAAAGAAATACTACTCATCTTGACAATAAATCATAGGGTGAAGAAGTATTCCTTTATTTACACTTTTTGTTTTTCATGTATGCAAAAATATGCTACCTTATCTATTCTAACATATCTTCTGACTTCCACAAGCAGAAATAAAGTTGGAAGCATCTTACAAAAGTAAATAGTTATTTTTGTTTGTTTGTTTGTCTCAAGCTGTCTTCTTGTGCTGTCACAATTTGTTTGCTGTTAACACTTTTAAAGAACTTAAGTGGGAAAGTATATATGCCCCATATGACATATATCAAGCATAATTGGAATCAATGCAACAACACAAATGAAGTTTGAAAACATTGGATATACACAATGTGTGCAATCTTATCTCCTAGTGTAGCCATAACTGCTAGGGTAATGCAGATATAATTCCTTGAATGCCATTAAAGCTGTGGAAGGTTACTTCAAAAGAACATTCTCATGTCTGAGCTTAGCTCTGTCTATGAAGCACACAGTTTCATAACATAGCTAACTTCATGAAAAAAACAACTTGGCTTACTTAATGTTGAAGCAAAATTTGAGACAACAAACTAGGAAAACCCTAAGCTATTATAGCCCAGAAAGTTCAGACCTCATTTTTACGTATAGCTGTTCTCACATCAAGCACCCAGACTCAAAATTTAGGATTGCAAGTACTATCTCAATCTGATTTCTGAGCTTACCTTAATTAGAATAAACAACGAAAGAAAAAGCAGAACAAAAATAAAATAAAATAAAATAAAATAAAATAAAATAAAATAAATAAAATAAATCATATATGAGAGCCTATCCTGATACCCCCAAATTGTATGAACAAATTACAAGTTCTCAAAACTACAGAAACCAGAAAGTTCAGTATTATTTAGTTCACAGATGATAATTAACTAATCAAAGGCTTTCAAGTAGATCAAGCCAGCCACAGAAGGATCTGGGTAAGATACATCCAGATAGTTATAAGACCAGAAGCAGAACAGAAGCTCCGTTATCAGGTAAGGAGAAGCTGGTGGAGGAAGCAAATATTTCATTTGGGGAAAGTTTCTTAATGGCTGTGTAGACTGAGGTATATTTCTTTGTCTTGCTTTCATAAATAACACCAAAATAGGAGGCTAATGTGATCCAGCATACATAGAAATCAGCACCAGGAGTATCTTTGTAATGTTACAGCAGATATAAAGGTGGAACTGTAAAAGGAAGACAAGGCCAATTGAGTTTGCTATTTCAATCATTACCTTCCTTATGAGGAAGTAATATAGTATATATTACTGATTAAATTTGAAGTGCTCAGAAAGGTTTTTAGTTCTCTAGGCATGATTTTGTGTCCTAAGAGACTTAAGGGGAAAGAAATTGATTGTATCTCTGAGAATATTTGTTGAATGCAGATACCCCTAATTAATAGGAGCATGGCTGTGATAGAGGAAGCTATAGCATTAGGTATATAAAGAGTTGATCTTGTGACCTTAGAGAAAGCAATGAACTACTTAATTACAAAATGCTGTTGTTGTAGTTCTGAAGTGGTATCACTGAATTGACTATTGTGAAGGCCTAAGCAGAAGTTTGCTGCTGTATGTCATGTAGTTATCAATAATGGAATGGTAGGAGCAGAGCTACTGAATGAAAATTATGATTCCTAGAAAGAAAACTGAGAACAAGTGCCTTCTTCGAAATGATTCCAGTAACTTTATGAGGCAAGAGAATAGTTGTGATGGTTTCACAGCAATGGCCAACTCCACCACACTGCTCTCTCACTCCTCCCTCTTAGCTGCTCTTGCACAGCATTTTTTCCCTTTATTAAATCTGATATCACAGAAGTGAAGCCAGAGTTGCTCATTGGCTCAGTTTTAGCCAGTGGCAGGAAGGTACCTGGAGGTACAGATACTGGCTGTCATCTAGCACAGGGCAGCTTCTGGGGTCTTCTGGCAAAGGCCTCCGCTACAGACCACCCCGACTACAAAAACCTTGTCGCATAAACCCAATATGATAGTGAAGTAGAAATTTAATGCATGACTTAAAATGTTGATTATATGAAGCCTCATATCTATCAGGAATTGACCATAAATAAATAAATAAAATAAAAGAATTAAGAGAAATGTCATTATTCAAAACTATAATGAAATCAAAATACTGCTCCTTAAAATTAGAAAAACTTTTAGTCCTCAGTTTAAAAGTGGGCTTAAGACAACAAAAATGGGAGCACATGTGGTTCCTTATATGAACTTCCGTTAAGGATAAAGATATGATGTGTTTTGCATCAAGAGCAAGTAAAGGGATGAAGTAGACAAATAGAATCTGAAACAATGTGGTTTTTCTTCTCTAAGGTGAAGTGTAAAACCATGGCAAAAATAACATCTAAAAAATATGGTAGGGAAAATGAAATGTCTAACCTCAATGAATGCAGAAAGACAGAAAGACGTTAGCATACTACAACCGGGTGCAAGGGAGGCAGGGTCACATCAATACTGGATACAAAAAAGAAATAAGACTAAGCTGCCTATAGATAACTGACACTTAGGTTATAAAATGAACAAACAGAAGGCAAAGCTGGTAAATGAAAGCTAAATGAACTTCTGAATCAATGTTCGTATGTCAGAACCTTCCTTACAGTGAAGGCTGTAGAACAAACTGATAAAATAAACAATAAAAAAGGTCATAATCATGTGAAATGAAGTTCCAAGAGGTTAATTAATACACTGGATTTTAATGTCTAAAGCGTCTTAGCACCGGAGTTCTGGATTTTGCAAATATGCTATTACTGAAGTCCTAGAGGAGAGTCTGTGAACTACAGATCTTTAAATGTCAGACAAATTAGTAGATTCAACTTTTTATATTTTGAATAGATATATGGAAAAACACTATTTGGCTAAGAAGAGTCAAAATTACTTATCTAAAGGAAGGTCTTGCCTTTAAGTCTTGCCTGGATGACTCAATGAAGATTTGGATAAGGATCATCCATATAATTCAATTTTCTAGTATTGTCAAAACAATTTTGGCAACAACTTTCACAACTGATATGAAAGAAACTAAATAGGCATGGGAAAATATCAAAGGCCAAATCATGAATTAATTTCATTAAAAATAGGAAACAGAAAGTAATAAATGCTCAAAAAGGCAAGAAATCATCCATGGAGTAATCTATGAGTGTATGTATAGGTGTTTGTAAGCATGTTCCTAAATCTGGCGGAAAAAAGGAACAGTTGATGCAGGTCTATGAAAGCATTTATGAGTGGATAGATGTTCCCCATACTCATCCATTAAAAATTAGGAAGAACCAACTGAAAATTAACAGGGACCAGGTTCAAAATAAAAGTAGCTTGTCTGGAAGCATATTTGGCAGAAATATAAACAAGTGATTGGTATGTTTTTTCTCCTCTCTAGTATATGGCTATTATTGGAAACAAGACAAAGGTCTAGGTGGATGTTCAGGTCTGTATGATGAGTTCCATTTTCAAACTGATTATCATGCTAACAGCGATTAAACAGTAAAGACAAATATTCACTTGGCCTTTCCATAAACTACAGCACTGAGAATTTAAAGTCAGTATTCCCAAATCAAATCCTTGAATTGGTTTGCCCTCATTATGAGGTTGCTTAACTTTCTGGACCAATATCCTGTCTTTCTTTCAAAGACAGATTGATATGGAATAGATACACAAAACTTATCCCATCAAGACATAAGGATGCTCTCAGCATTGAAAAATCATCAAGTTGAGTAACTAAAAAAAAAAAAAGAAAAAAAAGAAAAAAGGCAGTTCTGTTCAAAATGCTATTAACTTCTTGGGTATTTCACCTATTTCTTACCCTGGAAAGAATAGAAACAGGCTTAAAACAAAAGAACGTGCCCAGTCCACAAACCTACATCATATATATTTTACTACAGGTATCTTGTGTCTGGCTTTTTTTACTTGTTTAATAAACTTATTTTTTTATGTGTAACTGGGTAGTTATGTCTCTGCTGAGTAGAGCATTGCTCTCACTTTACAGCAGTTATTCTTTGCATCTGAATTTATTTCCCATGAGTAAATAAGGTATAAGGAATGTGGGAAGATAATATTTTCATCTATGTACTGAATATAGTGTTTTTTGTTTGTTTGTTTGTTTGTTTTTCCCTTTACGAGTCCTGATATTCAGACAAGTTTATGTGACTTTCATTGAAACTCAAAGGCTCTGAGGGAGCCCTTGATCATGACTATGGCTCCTTAACCAGGAAACTTTTCTTATTCTGGATGATATTGGGAGGTATTCTGGTTGACCCGAAATTCTTAATATACAGGTGACTTAGTACAATATAGGACTCTTCAGATCTTATAATTCTTCTTGATGTTAAAGTGTCAAACAAAAGTGCTACTGGTATGTTTCTTAAGGATTTTCTTTCACGCAACTTGAACATGGTTTTAGGAAGCGTCTCAGATTTTCACAGCTAGTGCTGCCCTGCTCAGAAACATTCCTGTATTGCTTCTGCAATGTAATGTTTCTGCAGATTAAGTGGTGATAAATTGCCAGTGGATTTTATATGGGTAAATAGAAACCAGTAGATATACCACAGAATAAATGGTTAATGGGAACAGTAAGACCAGGAAGAAAAACCAACACTTGTAAAAAATCTACAGGATCAGTTTATAAGACAGTAAACACCATATAACAAGTTTCAGTTTGAACAGAACTCTACTTTGTTATAGCTTATAATTTGAGGATCTTCTGATATTCAAATTAAATTACAATAGCTGCAAGCTGTGTGCAGGGCTGTTAAAGCTACTTGGTTGCAAAATCAGGGGATTTGATGATGTATATATTTTTTCCCTTCAGTAAAAATTACCAGAAAGGTAATTATTAAGAAGTTCTATACTGAAAAATAGCCCTTTCAGCTGCTTTCATGAGAGATAAAAGATCACTTTAAGGTGAAGGGGTTATAGTAAGGAAAGAAAATTAATTTAAAAAAAAAACAAAACAAAAAAAAAACAACAATGATACAGCAGCTGAAGAATAGTTAGAACAAAATTAAATCTTATAATTAGAGGGAGAAATCATTCTACTTTTGCAGGACATATGCTATTAAAATATTTAAGTCATCTCTTGATTAATTCACTGGATGATGTGAAGATTATTACAAAGATAATAAATCAGTAGATTAATACATATTCTGCCGGGATACATGAAGTAGGATTGAATGAAACTGCCAAGTTCAATAGGACACCAGTTAGCCCCTATTCACCATATTGGGTCTAGAGCAATGTAATAGTTTTTTTAAAATTTTTTTTTTTTAAACAAGTGATTCTAAATTATCATACTGTGTTAATAACTCCACATCAGGGAAATATAATGATTGGAAACAAGCTTCTGCTGCAAGTAGTTTTGGCAATTATTCTAAGTATTGCTTCCTTTCTGAAGCAAACTTCTTTACTTCTGGTAAATTAATTATCCCAAATATTTGAATACATTTTATTTTTTATTTAAATAAATTTGAATAAATGTATGCAAGATAATTCAATAATTCATTTTTCCTCCAATGTATATGTCTTATGTATTTTTGTTACATTTATGTAGCAACTATACGGACTCATGTACTATGATTTTAGTAGTAAAGCTCTAGTCCACTTCCTATATGAAAAATATACAAAATTAAATTCTTAAGGCATACTTTAGGGAAGGTACAAACCAACAGACCTGTAGAACTTGAAATACTTCTGCATTTTTTCTCTTCCAAGTTTTTAATGTTAAGTCTGAAAGGAAGAATACAGATGCAGTGAAAATTCATCTATCGCTTCTTGCTTGTTTACAACTGTTCAGTGCTGCTACTCAACATCTTTGCATAACTCATTAAAAGTAGAAAGTCAGTCTTTATAGCTTTTTTGTCTAGCAGTCAATGTTTCCTTAATTTTCATTTCATTGACTCAATAGGGCTAGAATAGTCATAAACTAATGTGAAACGTGTGGAAAGAATACAGCTCATTGCCTATATCAGCCTGATTTTCTTCTAACACATACATGGTATTCATTTTACAATAATCTAGCCCTGTGTACAAAACCACATTTCCAGTCTGCAGAAGAATAATTGCATATTCTGTTCTAACAGTGAACATTAAAGTTTGCCTCGCTTTAACTTTTTTTTTTTTTTTTTTTTTTTAACTCTACATAATTATTTCACATGTGTCAGACAGGTGGATGATGAGGAATGAAAGCACGGGGATTGTGAGGAGTAAGGGCTTTACAGTATGGACACCACAATTTGGTTACACCTCATCAAAACGTTCATAATTTGGGAAAAAAGTATGACTTGAGTTCAGGTTTTCATGTTCTCTATTGTCAGTTTTTTGTTGTTGTTTGGTTGTTCTGAAGCAGATAGTCTTGAAAAAACAATCAGTTTTTAGCTTAAAAAAAAATAAAACAAAACAAACAAACAGAAACCAATGGTCCAATGCTATAAACTTATGTAGTATTTAGTAACTACTTCTAAACAAATCTGATTAAGTTCCTATCCTCTCATTAGACAAAATAAAGTGGTATCTAATATTAGTTTTAGGCTACCATGAAAGCTGAATAACTAGGTTAAATAATCTATGACATTTTAAAAGTAGTGTATTGGTGTTTCTTTGCAGTTTTCCATTTCTGACTAGTTATGAGGTTGTGTGATTACACTGAAATGTATACATCAAAATTGATTTTACTTGAATGAATAAAGAACTCTCAAGACTTCCTTGGTATCAGAATTCAAATGATCAGAAAAAAACACCTGACAGTGTGACAGGCAAATCTGCATGCAAAATGTAAATGATTGCCCAATTCCTAAGTTGCTGCAGATGTTTACAGTAATTTAGAACATAAATTTAGTTCAGATTAAAAGGTCGTCGTTTTACATTTTCAAGGGGAAAAAAAGAAGGGCCTTCATCTTGGATAATGCTGACTTATAGTACATGGTATAACAGTAGAGAAAGACATGGAATAGGAAGACAATTGGCTAGTAATGGAAAAGCCTGAAGGAAAACCATACATTGTTGCCTTCTCATCCTTTTTCTTTCTTCACTTTACCTCTGTTCTTTATTCTTCTCACTTACCTTTTACCTTTACATAGGATCCTACTGGACAAAATGTCCAGCATACAGCTAAACAAAAACATCAGGCGATGGGTGAGCAATTGGCTGACGGGCAGAGCTCAAAGGGTTGTGGTAAATGGGGCCACATCTGGCTGGTGGATGGTTACTAGTGGGGTCCCTCAAGGCTCCATTTTAGGGCCAGTCCTCTTCAATGTTTTTATAAATGATTTGGATGTAGGACTAGAAGGTGTTTTGAGCAAATTTGCCAACGACACCAAACTTGGAGGAGTTGTGAACTCGGATGAGGGTGGAAAGGCCTTGCAGAGAGATCTGGACAGATTGGAGAGCTGGGCGATCACCAACCACATGAAGTTTAACAAAGGCAAGTGCCAGGTCCTGCACCTGGGACGGGGCAACCCTGGCTCTACGTACAGACTGGGCGACGAGACACTGGAGAGCAGCCCCGCAGAGAGGGATCTGGGGGTTGTGGTTGACAGCAAGTTGAATATGAGCCAGCAGTGTGCCCTGGCAGCCAGGAGGGCCAACCGTATCCTGGGGTGCATCAAGCACGGCATTGCTAGTTGGTCGAGGGAAGTGATTTTCCCGCTCTACTCTGCACTGGTGCGGCCTCACCTCGAGTACTGTGTGCAGTTCTGGGCACCACAGTACAAAAAGGACATTAAACTGTTGGAGAGTGTCCAGTGGAGGGCGACGAAGATGGTGAAGGGCCTAGAGGGGAAGACATATGAGGAGCGGCTGAGGTCACTTGGCCTGTTCAGCCTGGAGAAGAGGAGGATGAGGGGGGACCTCATCGCAGTCTACAACTTCCTCGTGAGGGGGAGTGGAGAGGCAGGTGACCTATTCTCCGTTATCACCAGTGACAGGACCCGTGGGAACAATGTTAAGCTGAGGCAGGGGAAGTTTAGGCTGGACATCAGGAAGAGGTTCTTCACTGAAATGGTGGTTGCACTCTGGAACAGGCTCCCCAGTGAAGTAGTCACTGTACCAAGCCTGTCTGAATTTAAGAAGCGATTGGACTGTGCACTTAGTCACATGGTCTAAACTTTTGGGCAGACCTGTGCGGTGCCAGGAGTTGGACTTGATGATCTTTATGGGTCCCTTCCAACTCAGGATATTCTATGATTCTATGATTCTATACCTTTTACCTTTCTTGCATGTTGTATTTTTTTTTTCGTGTACTATTTCTACATTGTCTTTTTCCATCTCACATAAATTACTCATTATTTTTACTGACACTTGTTTCATGCCATTTGCCCATCCTGCCCAAGTGTTTTGGTGCACTCTAAACACTTATGTCAACACCAGGAACCTGGAACCTGCTTTTAGTGTGCATACATACACCACTACTGAATATAATGAAAGTACATCCATTGGCATATGGTTTTGAGCTGGTTAAATAGCTGAAAAGAACAAGTCAATTTACGAATGCAACTACTAGTGTTGTCAACTAAATTATTAGTCCTCCTGGGCTTCCTTAGTGTTCAGAGAAAATTAACAGTGTAAGAGAAAATTAACAGCTCGAGGATCCAGAATCGCCTTCAACTATAACATCCTTAGTTCTCTTTTTTAGCTACGGAAAAGTGGAGAAAACATGTTGGCTGGAGAAAATAAGCTGGCTAAATCATTTGCATAAACAAGCTCCATGGAGCTGGATAGTGGGAATGCCTGCTGATGTAACAAGTGGCTATGAAGAAACAGGTCTTGGCAAGCCTTCCAAACTTTGCAAATGAATACAGCTTTTAGAATATCTGAGCATTCAAATATATTATTTTTCCCCAAATCAGAGTATGTATGCACAAATCATACTACAGTAAGATACGTAATTTCAAATAGTTTATTCTGAGTATCTTTGTTTCAACCTTTTTTTTTAAAAAAAAAAGAAATCACATGCAGGGCAGATTACAATACATCCCTTTAATATTCTTAAGAAACTAAATTGAGAAAAATATGAGAATTTATGTAAATATATGGATACCCGCACATTACATTGAGCAGAGGAGGGTGATACTTTCCCCACCTTTCTTTAGAAGGTCTCATTCTCCTATATCTAGGGAAAATCATACCCTTCAGACATGTCATGTATTTGTCTTATTCTACTCATTCCATTCATCTGTGTTAAATGGCCTCAAACTTTGGAGTTATAGTTTGTTACAAAGTTTTATATGACAAGTCTCTTACAAGAACCAGAAAACAATTCAATATTCACATTCCTTTAGCATTCTTCATTTTTTATTCTAAGATGTCTGACAAATTGGAGACTTTAGGATGAAAAAGGGTATGTGAAACAGCTGGCAGGCCTAGAAAAGAAAATTCCATTTAGTCATAGAAAAGTGATTTTTAAAAGGAAAATAATTCCATGGATAGCAATCAGATAATAAAAATACTCAGACTGGGAATGGGACACTGGAGTTTAAGTCCTATCAGAACAGGAACACTTTTTCTTAACCTTAGAAATTTTCACATACACAGATATATTACGATGGAATGATGTTTTAAAGCAGAACAGCATGGATTTGGCTTTCAGTGCCTCAACTTGCTCCATTAAGTAACATATGATTCTATATCATGTGAACAGAATCAGGGACATGAACAGATGCTCCCTACACTGAAATTAAAATATGACTTTTAAGCTTGGTAAATTACAAAATCGTACTGCCTCAGAAGAAAGGGAACAAAAATTGTTTATCAGGAAGGCACAGACTCTCCTTCAGTACAAAATGAATTTTTTGCAAAGATCCTGCCCACCTCTAATTCCTTTGGCATGAACTGGAAGAGATCCAGATCTATAAGTAAGCCATTTTATTCACCGTTTAACATAAATACGAGCTAATGTAAGAAAAATGATTTAAATTAAGGTAGCATGGTGATGCATTACATCTGGCCACACCTTGAAGGATGCATGTAATTAAAGTGAATCAGAGAAGATTAATATCTGTTGGATTTTTGTTGCTGTATCTGTCAGTTTTGATTGAGTCTACGCTGCTGAGTAATTTAAAATGAGTCAATGCACCATTTCTAAAATAGTCATTTGTGATCTATACTAAAGATTATAAGTGTAGTACTAAGTATTTACAAGAGGAATTAAGTTCCTGAAGTTTGACCATCTGGGAATGAAGCAGAGCAGCAATACCTAATAAGCCTGACCAAACCAAAACCAGAGATGACGCAGCCCCATATTTCAGGGTATGGTAAGTCTGTCAAGATGTCTGCCTGACACATTTTTAACACAAAGTTTGATCTTGTACATCTAGATAGTGTCATGACTCCCCTGTTAACATTTCAGACTCTTTACTCCAAGAGTGAAATGGGAGTGGAAAGATGGGGGGGAGGGGGGGGCGCACCATGCAGAAGGAAGAAAGTGCAGAAAAAAAAATCAATAAAGGGAAGATGAGTATAAGAGGATATTGAAAGTCAATGTCCAGGAATGCAGGAATGGACAAAGGGAAAGAAGATTAAAAAGTCAAATTTAAAGACACTGTTGTCTTTTAGCATAGTTGCCCAAAAGCAACAAAGTTCTTGTTACTGTTCCTTCAGATTTTATCAAACTATTTATTTTGATTGAAATGAGGAGGGAAGGAGAGGGACTGAAAATAAAAACATAGTGGAATTAGGTGGTTTCTATGCCTATCCACTTAAATAACTGGCAGAAATATCATGGTTCTGCTACTAATTGTTTTAAATACTACTATTTGAACAATAGGGGTATCCTGCAATAAGTCTTGAATTTATTTTGTGGATATAAAAAAAAAAAAAAAAGAAAATATAAAGTATTTACCAGTCATAATCCACACCAGACTAATATCCTGATCAGTTCTTTTTCTCAAAAAACCTTAGTTGTTACATTTTATTTTTTTCTAGGACTGTATTTTATTGGAATCTTATACATTGCATACTGGGAGATTTGGAAATTAGACTGGAGATAATGAGATTCCACTGAGACTTTGAAGAGAAGAGACAGAAGTCAGCTGGTTTTATTGAAAGCTGAGCTAAGTGTGAAGAGAAATTAACAGACCATTTCCTTAATGATCTGGTCGAGGATGATTACTATTGAACAGACACATTAGCAAAGTTGGTAAAAGTAGGAAAAGAGTAGTGGCAACTAATTTTGCAACTGACACAAAGTTGGAAAATATCATTAATACTGGAAAGTTAGTAATAGAGGGACCACTCTTTATTGGCATCTCCAAAATAGTATTGGCTTTGAGTTCACTGGCTGGGACACAAGGAAGAATTTGGTGTTTATTGACTACTGAGTAATTATAAGCTATCAATGCAACAAGACTCTGAAGTTTGCAGGTACCTATCAAAACACCTAATGTGAGATATTTTCAGTTGAGATGAGGGAGTATCAACAGTCTTACAGATGGCTTTAGTGAGAAACTTTCTGGTATACTGTCTGTAGTTCCAAATATTCTTAGCCTCCCTTACAGAAGGAGATAAGAGTTGGGTTTTTAAGCCAAGCATACAAATTGGCCAAGGACAGAAAAAGTAAGTTGTGCACCATAAATCACAATCATTTACTGAATATCAAAGACATTATATTCTGATATTTCAGGTCAGTGACATTGGTTGTGGCAATAACTGAAAATGACATGACATTAGGCCATGCATAATTTTGTGTTTTGATCAAGTATGCACGCCATTTCTCTTTGTTTCCAGCTCCACAAAGGTTTTTACTGCATCAGGGAAAAGAGAGAGGGAACAGGAGAACTATTTAAACTAAATTCTGGCACAAGGAGAAGTATAAACTGGCCATAAATAATAATAAAAAGTCAAAAGAGATCTTTAATCATCAAAGGATTGATCCTGTAACAGTATTTAAATGGTCAATCTGAAGCAGAAAGCCTCTTTCACTGAAAGGTAGGACTTCAAAAAGATTAAACAGTATATTTCCTTGTCATATCAGGGTCTAAACTGAATAAACCTCCCAGTTTTTTACTTCCATAAATAAGTACGTACAGCTGGAATTATTTCAACTATTTTCTGATGTCCTAAACACATACACTGAACTGAGGTCTTATGGAGTCTAAGGATAACCACATACCATCTGGTGCCTTGTAGAATATGGTACCACAAAAGCCATGTCACATGGTTCTTTTTCTGTTTCCAGTGCTGATTTGATGCTCTTTTCCTTTTCACTGGACAGGACATTGGAATTGATTATATGTGGCATGCATAGTTAATGAAAATCCTGATTATTAATAAGGTTAGAATTGCAGAATTGTACACTGTTATCCCCAACTTACCAAATACCGAGACACTGATGTTTTCCTCTTTCATTCTCATGACAGCAAATCTAAAAAGGAAGAGAAAGTGGCACAAAATTAAGTTGTTGAAAAGGTGTTTTTGTTTTTTTTTCATAAATTTAGATGATGGTGTGATTATAATACTTGTGATCACAGACTTGCTATAAATTAAAAGTGGTCATCAGAATTGCATTTGTCACTTCATTGAAATGTGATTGTACTAGCTATAGTTCTTTTGATAATATAATGAAAACCCATTCTGCAAATGGAAGGGGCTAGCCTGGGAAAAGGCCTTTTCTGCTCATATCTTCTACAGTGTTGTCATGATGATTTTCATACTCTTGGCAGATTATCCTTAAGAGTTTTTTCTTTATATATAAATCTAGAATTATAGGCATCTAAGGAATAAAGAAAACAGATTCTTTTTTTCTTGTATAATGTCTGGATAGTATTTTGAAAAAAAAAGGTTCGATTTTTTTTTCTCTACGTATAATAATGTGCAGTCTGAACTGCTGCATCCTTACTAGAATATTTCAGAAGCAGAAACGGAAACACAAGAAGGTTTAAGAAGGTTTAATGATGTGATTTATTTTATTTTATTTTATTTTATTTTTACAGAATAAGCAGGATTTGTCTTCTTTCTTCTGTGAAAGGGGAATGAGATTAAGTCCCAGAAATGGTGCACACACAGATCCATGTATGTCTTCCATAATCCAGAATGACTGTCAGAGGCTGTGTGCTAGTTCAGTTTTCCACAGAGCCATTCTCTATTTATTTCTCAGTTTCTCACCAGGCTCTTCGAATCTGAACTGAGCAGAATTTTTGATTCCATAGCATAGCATATAATGTCATTAAGATAATTAATATTTATATATGTATTACTAATAGGTTCTCTTAAAATTTTCACTTGTTGTGGAAGAATAATTTCAATCCAAAGTTCCCATTCATTCTAAATCCTACAGTAATTGTTTGTTGCTTTTTTTTTTTTCCAGGGGGGTTCTGAAGGAAAAAAAAAAATAAATACACCATGCATTAAGAGTGGATATTGCACAAAAATGTAGTAATCCTATTAGTATTGGCACTTTCAGAGCTAGGGAAGTCTTGCATCATTTTTCTCTGCAACTCGTATAGAAGGAAGAACGTCTGGAAGATTGTGTAAAGAAAAATGGCAAGTGAGCAGATGAAAGCGGAGGGAGTTTTCTTCCTTTCTGTGACTCCTGGACAGGTGCCTTTATATTTTTGCTGCTTCTTCAGGTAGAAATCCAATATGTCCCATAGGAACATGTGAGATCTTGACTGAGGAGGAAGGGTTTTTTAAGGGGAATTTTAGATGCATGTTTACACCTATAGGTTTTTGAGCAAAAACACAATGCTAGCAATGGGAAAGCAGACTGATAATGATGTAATCCAACTCTGTGTTAACAGACAATTGTGTACAACAGTATAGATTTCCAAAAAGATTTTACATATAATAATACTCTTCAAATATCATTCATTTGTTATGGGGCATAGCAGACACCTGACTGAGTAGTGAATGAAAAAGAAAAGTATCCATTGATTACTACAACTGATCCTGACACCGTTTTATATACAGAGGTCTCCATGGCCTTGTAATAACTCTTATCCACAGTTATTGCATTGCCAGACTTGGCACTGAGCCCCATATCTGCTGATTCAAGAGCATTAAATATTTATGTTAAAACAAAGAAAAGAAAAGCTAGTCAAACAAATCCTGCATTCACTTGGACGAATACACTGACCGCTTGTCAGTACAGTAAACGTATTCAGCAGCATCATAACTTTATAGTCCCATTTTACTGATGTCTCTAACTGGTCTTTCTTTGCTCGGTGACAGAAAGACACCTGAACAAACATTTTTCCCAGCTGTAGTATTATGTGATAGATAAGGGACTCTTTCCAAAATAAGATAGCTATTCACTTACAGATAATGGATTTTTAGACAGAGACAAGATAATAATTGCAGATCTGATTTGGTATGAAAGGGTAGTGAAGTGGTCTGTGTTTTGGAAAAATCTGTAAAAGCCCTATGAAAAACTATACTTCGGACAACTAAGGGTATAAGTTTCAGAAGTAAGCACAGTGGTGTATAGGTGCTGTGAGATGGTTGGTGCTGTAAGGGACAACCCTTGTGATCCCATAAACACCATCTTTACAGAAAGATCCTGGCAAAAATAGAAAACTAGGACATGTAAAATTAAATATGCAGATGGGCTAGCCATAAAAATGTATCAAACAAGTTTTTAGCATTCTGCTAGGGTGCCAAGAGCTCTAGGGACAAATTATTATGGGAGTAAAGATTCAGATGATTTGAAAAGGGACTTAGAGAGTCATCAAAAGAAGGTGTTTTTTTTTCAAGACTTGAAGCTGATGACTGGTAAACATGTACATGATAATTCTAGCTGATATTGTCTTATGTCCATGTTTTCAGCCTTCTAGGTATTATACAAAGTTGAATGACTGTTTAATTGTGTAATGAAATAAAGATGTCCCACTGGATCATTTGGAGAAGAGATGCCCAGATTTGCAAGAGAATCAAGTATATGTAGACACACATAGCTTGAACTGCAATATAGCAATATCAAACATATGATTACTTTTGCCAGGCTCATTAATGACAGTGTTAGTTTCCTCCTTCTTAAAATGTGTGAATAAATAAATTAAAAAAAAAAAACCACACAACTTTTCTTTCCATCTAAACTCCCCCCAAACATGAGAACAACAGTAAGAGCAAGTCTCTGGCAACCATTAAGCTGGTTCCAATTCCTTGTAAATACAGTATTTCTTGTGCTACAGAAAGAACTGTTGCATTGTAAAACGTATTTTTTTGACTGATTACTTTTAAAGAGTAACAGGAATATGCAGAGAAGGAGATGAAAACTGTGTACACAGAGTGAGAAAAAATCTCATATATATATATATATATACACACACACATATATGGAAGTAGAAAAGAAATCCTGATTCACCACTTTTGAGTACCATGATGAAATACCCTGCACAGAGTTATTGCAATTAGCCAGAGTCAAGCTGGCTGCAGGTGCAAAGCAGTATATCTATGTATGTGTGGTCCTGTGTCTAAATAAATTAACCTCTCTAAAAACCTGCTTATAAGTTCAGCTTTACAGAGTCTGACGAACCTGAGAGCTTTCCAAATTCAAGCCAGACTGCACACAGCCATGTGAAGGTAGCAAATCTGTGGCTGAATTCAGCAGGCTGAATGCCTCTGCACTCTGTAAGGTGTCAGAATCTCTGAATGAGATGGAAGTAACCCAATATACAAATGGCATTCTATGGGACAAAGGAAAAAAAGACAGTTAAGTTGTTAATATTCATAAGCAAAATCACGCTGATCTATTATGTCCTGTTTAGATTGCCAATTATTTGAAAGGTAATGTTATTGCCTGAATGTTGCAAATCATGATAAAATACTCCTTATGGGAAATAAATTAATATTTGGAAAAAAGGAATTAGGCAGCCAAACCAGCAATATAACCTGTAGCAAACTATTACTAAACTATGTATAGACAAAAATGCAAAATGAACTCATGGGATAAAATCCCAAGGACTTCTGGGAGCACTGTGAATTAGAATTTGATGGGTACATGCTATGCTGTTCGCTGATTTTGGCAACACTTTTATGATATGCCATACCAATAAATCTACAATGCCAATGAAGTTGTCTGAACCTGAAAACACATGACACTTTGTACGCTATAACACTAATTTACGATGACCATTTTTATTTGTTTTTTCTGTGGGGAGAAGACAGAACACAGCCACTAACCCTAGAAGACTGTGCATAGCAACTCATGTGTGTTTACTGGACAAACCTACAATGATTAGTTAAGTGGTAATCTATCATCTGGGAGATGATCTTACATGAAATGCTCGTATAGTCTCTCCTATTCTTTTCTTCTTCAACCCCCTAATTACAATTGTCTTAAAAGTGGATGGCAATCACAAAGTGATACCACGTCTTATCTGTTTTATAGGCAACAAATTCAGATTTCACGTGCCCAATATTGCTTTTATGAGCCTAGAGATTGTCTGATCAAATGTCCTAAGTAGTACAGTACAAATAGGGGATGTCAATAAATATACCCATGACTTTCATTGCCACATTTTTTTTTTTGCTTACTAATATTTTATACTGAAACCATGGATATTGTTCAGGCCCATAAAATGTATAGTCACCTCTGAGTTTCCTCCATATACTTCCTAAAAGTCTTTAACAATACTAAAAGTCTTAATTAATTCTTCATGTTTTTAAAGTTCCCTGTGGCACAATCTAACCTTTCTATTGCCTCTTCTGCCTAATTTAGGGATAGTTTCTGTCCTTAAATTGGTTTTGAAATTATTAGGTAGTGCAAAAATGCTTGTACTTGGAAAGAAAAAAAAATCTTCCTAATAAATTGCAGTTTTATGCTCATTTATTTTAACTGTAAGTATTCCTGTCGTGACCAAACTAACCAAAGAGAACACATGAATGTGAAAATTATGGTTACATCACAATTATGTGAGTCTCCTTTTTATTTAAATTTTGTTATATGGTCTGAAATAGTTCAATTTGTAGAACAGGAGCCTGTTCTTAGCCTATTAGTTTACTCAGTCAGTATTCATATATAGCCACAGCTTTTTGTGGGAAACTTACATATAAGTTACATGTAAGTGTAACAAGAAAACTACTTTTGACGAAGGGCTGATAAGTATGAGTCATGCAAACAGCTCTAAAGTTTTGCTACCTGCAAGGGTAAAAACCACTGAAACTGCAGTGAACTACCCTGACTGAAATGCTTTTTTTTTCTTTTTCTTTCTTTTTTTTTTTTTTTTTTTTTTTTTTTTTTTTTTTAAGTTCAATGATCACTGTAGATTCTGTATTCTCATCAGTGAGACTTACTGGCTATGAAACACAGTGATACTAATAATCATTAAAGAAAAAAAAAACAAACAAAAAACATAATTCTTACCATAGCTAGTAAGAGGAGAGTGATATCAAGGCATTGTGAAGAGCCTGATTCAGTGTCAGTCTATGTGTTTCTCAAGAGGTAGTAAAATTCAGTACCAATGATCACTTTCTAGTAACATCAAGGAACACCAAGGTAATTGAGTCCTAGCCATCACAGGGAATCATGAAGTTGATAGTTACTCCAGAACGCTTTGCATATCTGTTTTAGCCATCCCTAGAAAACAAACAGAAAAACAAAGAAAACACAGTCACACACTAATTTCTCTATAACAAATGATTTGTATGGGAAAAAAAAAAAAAGAAAAAAAAAAGGCAACACCTAAAAAATAATAACATGCCATAGGAAAAGAGCTCCAGTATCATTTCCCATGCTACTGATATCTTCATCCACTATGAAGAGGAAAAGAATAAAGATTTATTATTCTTTATAATTCAACAGAAAACAAAATATATTAATGAACTATAATTCTGCATATTATTTTTGGATGATATCTTTGACTTTCAATAAAATGTACTGTTTGTCCACACTGACACTTTTTACATAGAACAGAATTAGTATATACTGTCATGATGAACTGGGAATATTACAGAATAACAAGGGCATTGACTGAAGAATAACAAGCAAAATTCCAGAAAGGGTTCCAAAGGACACAGATATAAACAGTTGTAACATTAAACCTAGCTATCTCCTTCACTGCTACCACATGCCACAAGTGTGGAATAGGTAAAATTATATAGTGAGGGAGCGATGACAGATCTTTATCCATGCATCATTCCCACTGAATTGCATATTTGCACGTTTTATTTATTTAGGTATTTTTGTTATTACTCTTGGACATGTTTCAACAAGTTAGAATTTCTAATTGACTTAATGGAAACATTCTGAAAAAAAAAAATGTTCTAGGAAAAAATGCATTTGACATTTGTCTGGTTTTCTTATTAGGCGCATTTGTATGAAAAGCAGAGAATGCAGAAGTTCATTTGGTTCCAAGATCTATTTCCCACCTGAAGTCATAATCAATTCCATATTAACTAATTAAACTTCAAATGGATTTTAAATAGATTTTATAATTAGAGAAATACTCTGCTTGATGCAGGAAAGAAGAAGGTGAACCTGGCTTAAAGCCAGTTTAGCACTCTCCTGCTCATAGGTTAAATCCCAGTACAAGATAAAATAGCCTCAGGCTTTCTTTAACTTGCACCAGATGGTAGAATCCCTTAGAGGCAATTACATTGGCAGGGATGACTGGAGCATGGTATGCTCCAAGTATAGTCCTTCCTGCCCCAATACTTTTCCAACAAGCATTTCCTTAGCCAGGTTGCTGCAATGACAGCTTTACATTGCTCAGAGATTTCTCCCATGTGGGATAAATCCCCAGTTAGTCAGAACAGGTTTAATTCTGTTTAGAACTGCTAAAGCCATACATGGCCAACTTGGCTCAGACTAACAATTGGCCCCATGGCCAGAGTTAATGAATAAGCAATAGTCCAGTTCTGTATGACATCAGTTATTTTTTACTTTAAAATAGATAAATATAAATCTATTTTTTTCCTCATTCTCATAATAGTTCACATCTAAAGATCATCTATATGGAAAAGTGATTTCTGTTACATCTTCTGATTTTAATTGACACTTACCCCCTTGCCCAATTAGCACAATTATGCTGGAAAATAAATAAGTAAATAAATAAATAAATAAATAAAGAGACCCCCTCCTGTGAAACCTCAGGTTGGCATTCAATAAAGCATTTCTACAGCCTGTATTCTTGGTCCTTATTTTTGAAGATCACAGCCTTGCAAGTTTCTTATTCATTTTCATTAGAAAACTGGTAAGACACAACTTTCATTCAGATGTTCTTCTCCAGAATTCTTCCTACTCATCGATTGAACAGCATCTTTAGTGAGTACGGTTGAAAAATCACAGAAAACCGCTCTGATGGTGTTACAAAGTTCTACAAGTTAGCACAATCTCTGTATGCATTTTTAAATTCATTTAGGAAGACCTGGTGATTTTTTTACTTTAATCTAGTGTCTGCTGTGAATGTAGGGTTCCAATGAAATAAGTCTTATAAAGGGTGCTCACCAGAGTCTCTCTATTTAGTGTATTGCAGGTGCTGATCTTTTTCTAGATCAGAAAGGTGTACTGCAATACCTATTTATACTTAGCTGCTGATTGCTAACATCCAAAATGCCAGTCTCTTACAACTTTTGAACCATGAGGGAAAACAGAAAAAGGATAAAAAAGAAGATAGGTCAGACACAGAAGCCACTTTTAATACGAACTTGTATATATGTTTTTTTCTCAATAACAAACTCTAGCTGCCCAAAGCCCAAAGCTTTCAAATAGCTTTTTAGCTTTAAAAAAAATAACTAATTAATTAATAAAAGTTAGATTTTTCTCTTCATTTTATACTTCTTTCTTTGTCTAATGCACCCTAAGAACACCAGGCTACAACGCCTTGCACATTTTATATGATGTTTTTAAACATTTATTTATGCATTTCTTCTGAAATGTTTTTACCTTACGAAGATATTTTGGAAGAGGTGTTGCACTTGATATGCAAGTCATAATTACTTTTCTATCACTTATGTAATCTGTAAATTATATGTATGCATATTTTAACTTTCTAGAATAATTATTTGTCTGAAATTTCAAGCCTGTGAACATTTTACTGGTCAGTACTTATCTTTGTAAATACTCAGAAAGCTTCCATGGTGACTTTGAAAGAGGAACCTAAAATGAAACGTCTAAATTTGAATTTTGGTGTGTAAATAAGTTACCTGTTGTTCAAAAATGCTGAAGATGCACCTACCTCTTACTTGTGTGCATATTGGTATATATCATGCAGTGTATGAAATGCCATCTACCAAATGAATAAGAACCCTTGCCTGGAGCCACTGCAGATCAAATTATGACAGGTACAATATAGGAAGGAAAACACAGAATGTAGAATATTCCTTATAGCCAAAAGGCCTAATGAAATTTTAAACATCTGCTAAAAGTATGAGATTTGCCTATACAAAGAGTCTTACAGGCATACAGATGAACATGCATAAATACTTGAATGTCCTTATGCCTTCTTCCCTGCAAATGATGAGGAAGGATAGTAGAAGGAACAGAAGGATAGAAGAATAATTCTGACTTTTTTTTTTTTTTTTTTCCTGAGCTCCCCTCAGCAAGCATGAGTAGGTGAGTAGGCTGGAGATCCTTCAAGTAGTCTAGGAAACCTCTTTTCAACTACCTTCTTCATATTTGGTCAGGGTTGACAGCTTCCTCACCTGTATGTGAAATCTACATCAGTTCAGTCACCTCATTGGCTGAAATGGGACAAGTTTTCATCAGGAGTAGAACCTCAAACACCTCAAGCTTCTTCCCTGAACTTAACTTTCCACCCCTCATCTCTGAAATTCTCAAACTTTATGGAGTACTTTCAGCTTCTCCCTTTTAGAAAACAAAATCTGCAATATGTGGAGCTTTTATAAGTAAAGGCAGATTCTGGAGTTTGTGCATTATAAAGTGATGAGTATAGCTGAGATAAAAAAAAAATGGGGAAAGTTTTGCAGTATTTCTTAAAGGTCTAATTTCCTCTGAGAGGAAGCCATAGCCACTGACAGAATATTCCATCTCTCCAACTTCAAAACTTCCTCCAACTTCCTGAGGTTTAGGGTTTAAAAGAGCAAAAAAAATAGAAGAGCAATTCATAGAGTGAAAATCCAATCTGATCTGACAAGAATGGGGTTAAAACCATACTTTTATTTTAGAAAGTAGACCCCTCTCCTCCACACACTACTATCATTACCAACAACAAAGACCCAATGATAGGCCCTCTACAGCCATGGCAGTTTGAGTCCTGAAGAAAGCAAGCTGCAGAGTTTCTGAAATAGAGCCTATGCATCATCTTCATAAAGGTCTTCAGAAAAAAAATGAATGACTCATCCAGCCTGAAGTTATCAAATTGTTTTTTTGTGACTAAACTCTCTGAGAAGCTGACAAAGAAAGCATACATTCTGGAAAGTGGGGCTTTTTCTTCTGTCTGAGTTCAGTGAGGTACCTAGGTTTATTCTCTGACGACTTTTTTGATTTTGTCCATTAAGTGATACAGGTTGGCATTGATCTGAGGTTTTATTTCCCTATATGTTTTCATAGTCTTCTAGTATAATCCTACGGTATTTGAAGAATAACACATCAGATTCCTTGTTTGCATTTAGCCTCTCAGATATGTTCTATACAGCACAAAAAAAAAAAAAAAAAAAAAAAAAAAATCATGTCTGAACTTTGAACATCATTGGTCTCCACTTTATCACGAAGCACTGATTTCCTCGTTCCTTTATGTTTACCATATTATATTGTGAGCAGTGAAGCCCTTGTTGTCTCAGCCTTCACATTTGGTTTTCTGTCATTTGCAGATCAAGCAAAGAATACTGAAAATGTATATTTTGCCATATGCACAAGTTCCAGTACTTTACCTCTGATACCTAGTTTTTCAGAAAATGATGCCAACAGTTACTCTAAACACAAATTTTTCTTACTAGTTTCTTTTCTTTGGCTTCATAACAAAAATCTACTGCCCCCACAGCGAAACCACCAAACAACAAGAAATCCTGCAGAATAACAAACAATTTCAACAAGAACTGTCAAACTGTAAAGAGAAATTAAATAAGTTAATATGGCTATTGTAATGTTCTCTGAATTACAAGTAGTACAGGTAGGTAAAGTAGGCAGAACATTTTCAAAAAAAAAACCACCAACAACAACAAAAACAACAAAGAAACACTGTGTGGATATACACATATTATATTCTTTTTCTTTTTCTCTAGAATTTATGAGATCTTATGTATCATTCCCTGTTTATTAGTCTATAACTTTATGATGTTTGGCAAACTGGAATGCAATAATGTTATAAATTGTATTGACAACCTTTTCATTCCTAAGCCTCATTTTTATTGTGCTGGTACCTTGTAGAAATTGGCACACAAGATCCTATTAGATTAGGCAGATATATTTATTGACATACAAAAAAATATTAAATGTCACTCTGTTTTGATGAAGGTCAATCAATACCAGTTTGCTAGAAAATTCCTGGTATGTGCTTCTCAGATTTCAGACCCTGAAGTCCTCATTTATTTATTTATTTATTTAAAGTTTTAAAAAATAATAATAATTGAGGGCCAGATTTAAAACTAATTTGAAAGCATGGTTTTTTACAACTTTAACACTGATTAGAAGCCTGTAGATGGATAAATTAATCATATAAAGTATTATATAAAACTCTCAGCTATTAACTACCATCAATATTCTGGGGTGATCAAATATATTTTTGTCATTAAACCTTTAAATCTTAATACTATAAGGGAGACATTATTTTGTGATGTAACTATTGGTGAGTGGTCAATGGTGATTACATTTTGCAAACCACTGTTCTATAATATGCTATCTCTTTATGCTATTCATGAACATTAATGAATTTCATAGTCTGCTAAACTCATCAAATATTTTAAATCAAAATATGGAATTAGCAAGCATAAATGTAGCCTTGTAGGTTTTATTTATTATGTTACATTGATCCTTGTTGTTTAGTTCAGTGATCCTTTCCAGTTAAGGTGAAATCCTTAAAAACAGTGAATACCTAAATGTGGAATTCTTCTTGTGCAACAGATAAAAGGTTTTGATATTGCGGGTTGGCAGGGGGTCTTGTGATATTTTTTTTTTTTCTTTTGAAAAACAAATCTTCAATGACAAATGCATTAATGACAAGGGCACTTCTTAGCTGTGAATTTTAATTAATTTAAAAACTGGTATTTCAAGGACGTGAAGAAAGAATTCAGTAATATAAGACTGATAGACTGGTAGACTGATGTTAGGGAAACTTGTACAAAGTTATTGTGAATTTTTATTTCTGCAGCTAACTATTAGTTGTCAATTCGGAAGTTCCATATGAGGTCAATAAGCATTTGCAAGTGTTCATACTAGCTGTAAATCTAACACTCTTTGTTCTGACTCCTAGAGAACCCACTGTTAGGAAAAACTGTTGAAAAAATACTTAGATATTTTATGTTGAAACTAAGTGAACATTTTTACGATGTTACAAAGGTGATCACATTTTGTTTGTTTGTTTGTTTTTGTTTTGCTTTAAAAATGCAGGTTTTAAGACAAAATGAGCATGACTTGTATGAGTTAAAGGAATCTTAGACAAAAAAGAAAAATAATTTCACAACCTACTGGTGCACATTTCTTTTTAATTTCACATTTAACTGAAGAGAGTTTCTACTTCCAAGAAACTACTTGGACAAGGTGAACATATACACTCTGATTTGTGTACGGGAAATTTGAATGGCCTTTTATCTTTTTAGCTTTAGCATAGGATGGACATTTTTCAGGGATACCAACTTCTATTCAGTTACCTTCCTATTAATTTATACTCAAAAAGGGATACATTTCTAGGGTGAAGCCACCTGGGTAGTTGGGCTTCCTTCTAATTCTCACAGAAAGTCCAGTCGGAGAGGATGGAAGACATGCAGGGAACTGTGGGGCAACTGCTCTGAGAAACAATATGTCAGGAGACCTGACTTCTTGAATTTGTGCTCTTATGTTCTCATTGTAGAGAGATTTTTCTTTATAGCTTGTTTTTCTTCAACTTAGTTCCTCCATGGTAGTCGCTCTACCTATGAACAATTCAATCTTTTCATTCCCTCCACATATCCTTCCCTCCTTTTTATCATTTTCCTTTCCTCCTTTCTGTCTTTATAAGATTTACCCAAAACAGAAAACTTGTACCACAAAGAGTATGAGTCCCTGTTTGAATCCTGACTCTTATTATCCTTTTTGACTTCCTTTTCTCTCCTTCAGAGATCACTTCTCTCCTGGTATACAATTTGTACAATGCCTATCTCTGTATGAAATTCTCTAAAACAGTTTTCTAATTCTATATTCTTGATGGAAGGGACAAAGATTAAGAGTGGATCAATGCTACAGAGTTGTTATAGTATATCATCATCAATGGATAGCCTGCATTTAAAAACTACAGAATATAGTCAACCACAAAGCAGGTTTCAAGTTTTAAATAAAGCTTATTTCCATCTAAAATTACATCTTGCACTGTACTTTTCAAAAGGAATATATGTTAAGTGCTTTCTGTTTTGATTCTCAAGTGATATGCTTCTTAGGATTAATACTTGACTCATTAATAGCAGGCTTAGAAATTGCAAGAACCTGGTCTTCCATAGGTGCTTGTAGGGCTTGTCCATGCATGTCCTTCTCTTCTCCAAAGCTATATTTCAATAGCAAAATGAGGTGTTAAGTGTAAGTTAAAAAGAGCAAATGAACATCAATCAGGAAGTGGATGTTAAGGAAAAATATTCAGTAGTACACACAAACTTGTACATTAATTTTCTTCAAATCTGATCATGTCTATGTGCAATTGGTTTTGTACTTAAATGCTGACTCTATTTACAAGCATTTCCCACATTGGTTATACAAATTGTTTGGTTAATCAGCGTGTAGAAGAAAAAGGAAAAAAAAAAAGGAAAAAAAAAGTTTTCAGCAATGTGCAGAGCTCATGAATAAGAATCAGCAGTTCTTATTCACAACAGTTTTTGCTGGATGGTGGGATTGTGACATAATACTGTCAGTTAGGAAGGGCTTTGAGATTAAGCCTTTCTGCAAGCCCTTGTCATCCAAGCTAAAACCCCTTGCCCACCATTTTCAACTATATTTACACATAAGCCTTTTTTTTTTTTTTTAGAAAGCATAACCATCTTGCTAATAAAAATATTCAAACTTCAGTTTATTGATGTCAACAATAAATTTCTTAATCTATGTGTAAATGGTCGTATTGGATTTACATGGCAGAGGGGTGGCCTCTGTGAGAAGAGTCCAGAAACTGCCCCATGTTAGGATAAGGGCCAGTTCCAGCCGACTCCAAAGTGGCCTGCCACTGGCCAGACAAGCCAGTAAGCAATGTTGTTTGTGCCTCTGGGAGAACAGACTTAAGAAAGGGAAACAACTGCTGTCCAACAGCTGCTGGGAGAGCGTGGAGTGAGAAACAGCCCTGCAGGCCCCAAGGTCAGTGCAGCAGCAGGGCAGGAGGTGCTCCAGGTACGGAGCAGAAGTTCCCCTGCGGCCTGTGGAGAGGCCGCTGGTGAGCAGGCTGTCCCCCAGCAGCTCATGGGTCCCACATGGAGCAGATCTCCATGCAGCAGCCTGTGGAGGAGCCCCCCGTGGAACAGGTGGATGTGGCCTGGAGGAGGCTGTGGCCCATGGACAAACCCCCACAGGAGCAGGCCCCGGGCCAGAGCTGCAGCCCATGGAGAGGAGCCCATGCAGTAGCAGGGGGTCTAGGGGAGCTGCCACCCATGGTGAACCCATGTTGGAGCAGTTTGCTCCTGGGGGATGGACCCCGTGGTATGCACCCATGTTGGAGCAGTTCTTGAAGAGCTGATGCCTGTGGGAAGCCCCTCCAGGATCAGTTCAGGAAGGATGGCATCCTATGGGAGGGACCCCATGTTGGAGCAGGGGCAGAGAGTAACCATGAAGGAGTGGCGGAGACAACGCATCAGGGCTGTCACATAACCTGAAGTATGGTGTTAAAACCTTTCACATTCCATATCAACCTCATGATTCAATCTGTAAATTTGAGAAGTATATGAGTTATATACACATTTTAATAAACATATTTAGTAGAAGTTAAGTAAAAAATGTTATGATGACATTGCTAGTTAAAGTAATAATTAGACATGAAATTTTGGACTGTTGTGGTTTAGCCCGGCTGGCAGTCAAACACCACACAGCCGTTCGCTCACCCTCCCCCCTCCCTCTCCGGGATGGGGGAGAGAAACGGGAAAGTGAAGTCTGTGAGTTGAGATAAAGACAGTTTATTAAGACAGGGAAAAGAATAACAACAACAACAATAATAATAATAGTATTAATAGTAATAATGTGTACGAAATAAGTGATGCACAATGCAATTGCTCACCACCCGTTGACCGATGCCCAGCCTATCCTCGAGCAGCCGGCCCCCCCCTCCACCCCGGCTAGCCACCCCTATATATTGTTCAGCATGACGTCAGATGGTATGGAATACCCCTTTGGCCAGTTTGGGTCAGCTGTCCTGGGTCTGTCCCCTCCCAGCTCTTGCTGCATCCCTAGCCTGCTTGCTAGCAGGACAGAGAGAGGCTGAAAAGTCCTTGGCTTGGTGTAAGCACTGCTCTACAACAATTAAAACATCAGCATGTTATCAGCGCTCTTCTCATTCTAATCCAAAACATAGCACCCTGCCAGCTACTAGGAGGAAAATTAACTCTGTCCTAACTGAAACCAGGACATGGACTCATCAGACATTGTTTTATCAGAATCTTATATTTCAAGTTATTTATCATGAGCTACTATGTGTCGAGGTAGCATGAGGTCCATTATGATCTCTAAACTGTATTGTTTCGTTCCATTTTGTTACTATAAACACCAAAAACACACCAAAACAAAACAAAATAAAACGAAAGGTTTTTTTTTTTTTTTTTTTTTTTTTATTCCTTGCATGTTGTGACAAGATACCTAAATACTGGAAGACAGTGATATAGTGGATCCAAACAATGGTTTACACTATATAATTGCGGTTTAGGCTTGCACTTTCTCTGAAGTTACTTTTCTTCTAATCTTAAGCTAGACTTATTAATACTTTAACGTAGATATTTTGCAGGTGTGAGGCTTAATTACAAGATATGTTGGTTCTGATTGAATAAATTGCATGATTAAATCCAGCTTTGGATGCAGAACAGTGCAAGTTATATTAAAAAGTCATTATATTTGGAAGTCAGAGCAAGACACTATAGCTAAAAGGCAATTGGATAAAATTAGCTTTGAGACTACAAGACTACAAGTAGGATTTAGTAAGTGAATATTGACGTGCATTTTATTATAAGCCGCTCCTCTTTTGTTTCATTTCTTAGTTACTTTAGATGTCAATGAAATAAGACACGTAAAAGACTCCCACACCAATTTGTACCATTGCACTTTGGCTCTGCTCAGCTCATAAAATTGTTCTCCTGTGTCTCAGACGCTGGTGAATCAAAGCTGAAGCCATCATGTGGGCTACAATAAACTCTTTGTTCTTCTAACTTGTTTTCATCAATGATATTTTGTTTCCTACAGCTGTGTGTCACAGAAAATATGCAGCTGTCTTGTAAAGAGTTCCAAGTATTACAATCTAAATGGTTATCACTATCTACAAAGCATCATAAGTACGATCAATGAAACCCAGGGAATTCTAGTTTTTATAAACAAATGCTTAATACTTCAGGATTACCAAATGAGACTGCATGGCCCTGAAAAATTGTACCTGAGGGCTTATACAATTTTAAAGAATGAGAAATGCGTATGCTATCACAATATCTGCTATCATCAGATACCCCTCAGCTCTACTGCAAGACTTTCTTCAGTGTAAGTCTTGTTTTGTGTTGCTCTGTGTGAAATCTTTTGCTTTGATTCTCTTTGCTTCCTTTCGTGCTGATAAAGTGTTATGAGTGCATGAAATACTTCCCAAGTGACTAACATAAAGTGCTCAATGCTAGTGAATCTCTGAGGAAGCATATTCCTTTTGTTGAATGCAAAAAGGGAGATATTAGTAACAGCATTGAAAACTACACATTTTTAACTAAATAATATAATAGCAATACATCAACCTACCAGGAATTGCAAATAAATCTTCAGAATTAGGGACTCAGAAGATTAAATTTATTCATGCTGTTCTTTTCCTGTCTTTTTTATTCATTGTGTATCACCAAAATGATACACAATGTCTCAGTCATATTTTTGGTATATATCTGCCAATTTTATAGGTAAATCCTTCAGCCTTGAATAAAGACATCCACTGAAAGAAAAGTGAGCATTTACCTGAATAAAACCTTACGAATTTGCTTTTATAGGACACATTGCAGTTGCCCTTAGAGGCATAGCTCATTACCTGACAGATCACTTGAAGTGATTCTACAGATGTGTGAGCAGACATGGAAAACATCGTTCAATATTCATACAAGCCCTCTGTAGATACTGGCACCAGCAGCCATTGGGATGCATCATGTCAGTACCTCACATAGTTTATTTATGATATGTTCCATTAACCCTGCTGGATCAGATTTGTTCAAATAACAACTAGTTTGCATGCATGCAATATTTGCGAGTGGACTTCTCTGAATGCATATGTCCTGTTTTTTGTTTGTTTGTGTGTTTCTAAACAATTCAGCCAACTCAGTCTAGCCTTAAGACTCAATTTGTCATGCATGTCAATGTTTTTGTACATGTATATATGAATTTCATGTGCCTATGTATGAAAGGCCTAGGCAAATCTTCCATAGGGAATACTTTGCACACTGCTGGCACAGGATTGTATAATTGCAGATTATAATGTACTCTGAATGATGTTTCAGACCATGTTGTAACAGATGGCGAAAGTCAATGCTACTGTAATGACTGAAAAGAAGGTAGTCTGATTTACGGAATGTCTGGTTATGGTCAATTTGTTGGCTATACTCAAATGTGGAAGTGCCTTTAACATCAATATTGACATAAATAAGAACAAATATGTACCCCAGAAGGCTACTTCTCCAATGCACTAAGAAGAGCTGAGAACTCTAGTGTAAAATAAGCAAGGAAAAACAAACAAACAAACAAAAAACTAGAAGCTGAACTGTCACCAGTATCTTTGTAAGAAAAACTGAATCTTAAGGCATTCTGCCTGCCAGTTTTTCTTTGAATTGTATACTGGTGCACACACCTTCACTTTGAATGTAATCAGAAGAGAGCAGGGTGCGTAGTGAAGATTCCCATTGCATGGAATGAACCACAAGGTTAATCAACTGATTTGTTTCATGATTATCTGTTTTTGAATGCTTATTATTTTCAGCTACAAAACATGGGATCCAGATAACCAAAAGTAGTAATGCACCTTCCAAAATGACTATATTCAAAAGATATGCAGTCTCTGAATTCTGAGAGTTTCTTCAGTCACTTGCTGCTGTCCATCTTTGCAGAAAGTCACTGCAGAATCTGGGATGGCTGCTACCTACATGAGATAAACTGACCCATTCAGAGAAGTAAGTCCCACACGAAATAATCAGGTCTCACTGAGTGGCAAAGAGTTCAATTACTGTAATCAGTAAATTGTCATTTTTTAACTCCAAACCCTGCTCATCTGCAAAAATCCCATGTCTCTGGAGGACTGTTTTTTCTGCCAGATCACAAGGATGAAATATCAAAACAGAAAAATCAATGTTCTTTCTTCATCTCATACATCATTCAGACACTGCATTTATTTATTTCTGTCCAGAGAAGCAAAGAGAGAAAGTATATGGCTCTAGACCAGCTTTCCGCTGCCACAGGACGCCTGGATATTATTCAGAAAAGCTTCTCTTGAATTTCTGGATAAATAATCAGGAATCCCAGAAGAGGCACAGTCTGCATTACTCTGTTCTTCAATCTCAGTTATGTTATCAAGGTGCTCTTGCACAGAAATGGAGTGTAAATGTTCACTGACTCAGGTCTGTATTATTTTGGTAGTATGTGTAAACTTCAGTCCCCAGCTAAGAATCAACCACACTCAGAGGAATATTGAAATTCATAGCAGAATAACAAAAGAACTGAGAAAAGTTATCTTAGCCTGTGCCTGTCTTATTAGTATTTAAACTATAAACAGTTAGCTTTCGTGGCAGTTTTTCTCAAAAGCTCCTTTACAGGACCAAGCACTGTTGTCTGATTCTTTGAGAAGCATACAATATATATATTTTAAAATGTCCAGAACTATCAACCTGATGGCCATCATTCATCTGTTAGATCCATATTGCTTGGCTGTAAAATAGTCTGTCCTCAGATTCCCTTTTTCCCAACCATTCTTATTCTCCTTCAGCACAATCACTCCCAAAGTGTATTTAACTTTTCTCCCAGATCACTTAATACTGCCACCTTCAATAAATTCATTATTGTGGCCCTCTGGTTTTACTTATTTAGAACTATACGCACACACACACAGAGAGAGAGAGAGATCTTTGATTTTATACTCAATTTGATAGACCTTTTAATTAGGTCAGTTAACAGAATTCTATAGAAACATAGGCTGTTTTTTATTTTCCATAAACCTTTTCTATACTATGTTGAATTATAGATGCTAAAAACCAATGAATAGTTGATGAATGGGTGATATGAATCTATACTTAATACTGGTAGAAAGTCTCAGGGTAAAAGGGTTGGTAGGTTAAGTTTTAATTGTTAATTAAAACATTTGGACTTCTAGTCTCTAAAGCAAAAAGTGGGTGAAAACCCAAGATGTGTACAGCCATAAAAATATTCCAGTAGACAGAAGGTCACACTAATTCAAAACAAGTCTTTTAAGGGACATTTCCAATCAAAGAATTCTTAAATCTACGATTAACAGAAACATATCATTTTCTTTTTGCTCTACATTAAAGGAACACAAGATCATATTAAAGCTAAATATACAAACATATGCGGGCCATAAATATTAATAAGCAGATCAGAATTACTTAGTTGAACTTTGAATAGGAGACAGTATCTACACAATGCTGAAAGCATACCTGCTTGTGAAATGTCAAAACAAAACAATGTGAAGAGAAATATAAGACTCTGAAAGACCTAGACGGGCATTCAATTAGGAAAACAAACAAACAAAAAATCCATTTTTTTGTTGTAAAGAATTACTTTTGGTCCTGTCTTTCAATCCTACCTTTATGAAAGTTTCAAACAGCAATAAAAACAAGAGATTGAGCAAATCATCTCAGAAATTTCAGAAGTTTTTTCCCATAATTGTTCTACGCATTTTTAGTGATTTGGTTGGCTATTATAGCATATGTTGTAATAAACAATACCAAGGACAAAATCAACTGATGCACAACTAAAAGCTGGTCATTATCACCCAGATATACCTAGAATTTACATGTGGAATCTGGTAAGAAGAGTTTTGTATGATTGGATCTGTGCCAAATATCTGTTCTGCAGTGAAGCTGGTCCACCTTTTTCTTTGCTCTTGGACCTGATGAGGAACTTATAGGACAGTTTGCAAAAGTTCTCTTCCAAATTTGTTGGGACTATCTGAAAAATAAATAAATAATAATAATAAAAAACATTCAGAGATATATCTTTATTAATAACAACTGCTTAATTCCCAAGAAATTGTCATTTTATTAAATCCAGCTTCTCCATTTCAGAATTCAGTTCTATGCAATTCAAGAACTTCTTCCATTGGCAGGACTGTCATCCAATGTTTATTTGTTTGAATACAAATTACTGCTGTTTTAAGACAAAGTAGAACTCCAGCTAAGACTGTCATCACTTATGGGTATCAGCAATCCCTTACAGTGGACTCACAATCACATAAACAAACAAACAAAGACCCAAGGATTACTTGACCGTGTATGACATTCTAAAAGTGACGTGAAAACCTATTGAGGAAGCTCATCTTGTTAGCACTGACCAAGTTTCATAAAACAAAGACAGCTAATTTTGAAATGAAATTTCAAATGAAATTTCCTGTTTATTTTTGTGATAGATCTCTATATTAATTTATCTATGTGTTTAATAATGTATGCACGCAGTTTATATTTTCAAAGCATAACTGAAATGGAGCTGGCATTACACAAAATTACATACAATATGCAGATAGTTTCAATTTTCTTTTCAAACTAAATCTAGCAGATATTGCCCTCAGAAATGCAAGCAACCCCCCCCCCCCCAAAATCCACCACCAAGAAAAAACAGAACAGTAAGAGAAAATCATAAAAATTACAAAAATTGTTCAATTATTATTTATGACACTAAAGCAAAATTATTTATTTGTTTGTTTGTTTGTTTGTTTTTCTAAGTGACCAGAAGTTTCACTGCATTTCTTGAGGGGTGAGGTGCTCAGGAAATAATTAATCTTTAGGGAGATACTCTCCAGTACTGACACAGGTACAAAACAGGAGGCTATGCACTCAGAGCCTGCCCTGTGACCCCTTCCAGTGAAGGTCACAGTGAAGATGAAGGTTCTGAATTTTAGGTCAGTGTGTTAACCAAAATAGTTTGTGGTGTCTTCTGGTTCATGATGAGCAGAAGGTCACATAAGCAATCCCCTCTATGCAGATGTTAGTCACAATATGCATCTTCATTCTGAGAGCAAAGACCAGTAGAAAGACAAAAAAAAAAAAAAAAAAAAAAAAAAAAGAAATGAAAAGATGAAAAAAGAAAAAGAAAGAAAGAAAAAGTATTTCAGAGAGCACCAAGCAGATAGGAGACATCTGCCTTTGAAGCACCTGGGTAAGTTCTTCCTGTACCTACAATGCACAGAGCTCCTCAGCAGTCTCTGGCCTGAAGAACTGTTAAGCAGCATACATAACCCCAGTTTCAATATTTCCAACCCATGGAAATACTGACATGCCTTACTGCTTGAATAAAAATAAAAATAAAGAAGTGAAAAGTTTAAGAGAAGTGTAGAAATATCAGAGTTGTTACTAATCAAATGAGCCCTTCAGATGAATGCTATTTCTGCCTGCTGTTGAATATTAAATGAAGCAAGACAGGAGACAGGAGTGAAAGCATAAAGCCTTGCCCTTGTGAACAGTGCCTGGATGAAGAGAGTTTCCTGCCACTGAAGTAGTCAGTACCTGACAAGCCATTCATTAAAACAGAACGGTCTGTTAATGTCTCTTCTTATTTCAACGTTACCATATAAATCAAATTACAAAGCCTGCACCCTGTAGGAAGATGAGTAAAGCAATTTGATCTGGGAAAATGGCAAACTTTAAGAATCACTTGCAAAAATTTAAACAAACACTGAAATATAACAATAATTACCACATAAATGACATGGCTGCAGTTCAGGAAGCTTCAATGACAATTTTTAACATTTTTTTAATCAATCTAAAAACTGTTCTTAGATGATACTACCCATTTCTCATAAAGTGAAAATATCCTTGAGAAATCTATAGCAGGAAAATACTGATAAGTGACAATATATATAAGTCTACTACCCACTTTGAAGAGAAACAATGTTCCAAAGAACAAACCAGCCCTCACAGCTATTGTGCAGAATTTTGATGTTCATTTCACAGCAACTAAATTTGTTGTCTTTGGTGGATCGTAGTAGTTGAAGTGTGTTCTGTTCTTGTAGTGCAAAAGTAGGAGACTTTTATGCCAACATTTGTGGCCAGAAGCTACAGTAAATATAGAAAATTACTTTTATTCAACATGGAGAAGAGAGAATGGCAAGCCAGTTTTCTACAGAACAATGAAGCTTTTGTGCCTACAGACTACGTGGAGTTTAAATTGCAGCACAGAGAGAAAACCGGACTTTAAAAAGTACATTTACTTTCTCAAAACACCTGAAAATTACATGTAATCCAACTACTTTGTTAAAAATCCAGTTGATGACAACCTTAAAATGGTTATTATTTTCCTGTGCCATAGATATGCCTGGTTACGACTATTATTAACAAGTCCACTAATGTGTTTATAACTTAAGTAGCAATGGTAGTTGCTGGAATGGTATTTTACACAGCTGGACAAAAACTTCAGGTAAACCTCAAGGACTGCATAAATAATATTCAGTAAATGTTCTGTAAACTGCATTTTTTTTCAGCTGTTTTTGCCTGACTTTGTGAAAAGTGCCTTCCAAACTGCCTTAGCTTTGAGCTTCTACACAGATGAAAGACTCCTGTTGTCTTAACTAGGGCTATATGATCTCACCTGAGGTTATGTCATTAACATCTTTCATCACAGATCCAAGGTGGGGTAATATACATTCTTTCTCAACACTGGAACAATGAAAGTTGGCTAAATATCAAAACAATCATCTGCTTGAGCTAGTTTGTTTAAACGTCAATGCTTGGTGGGGATCTTTTTCAGAGTTTACTCAGGCTATGCACGTCATTTGGACATTAAAAATTATTCTGGAAGTAAGGCAACAAACATCTCATTCACGGAACTGCAGCATTTTTTTTTTCTTATTATTATTTTAGGCAAATTATATCCAGAATATTCTAAATTACACATAAAGTAACAAGGACAAAGTTTAGCCCAAGGTGAAGCTTTAACGCTATGGATTAAATGTAGGTAAAGGTGAAGAGGGTTATTTGCAGGTTATTCAAGATAGCATGTCAGGACTAGGGACTGAAAGAAAGCCCATGTAGAACTGAGAGGAAATAAGTTTTATATTTTTGCAACTACTGAAGGCTGTACATCATGAATAACTACAGTGAACATAAAGAGAGGGGGTAGTGGCCTGTCAGACAAACGTATGCAATAAATGATACTACAAGGTCATGAAACAGTCATCTAGGTCTAGCACATACTGCACATATAGCAAAGAAGCTCTAATCAAGATCAAGATCAAACAATATTAACTCTTTCCTTCCCAGCAAGTAAATTATACACCCACATATTTCCTTCTAATCATGTGTAATGTTACTGTAAACAAAACATAGTTTACAGGATAAATGATTTTTGAGAAGGGCGAGGATATGATCTAAACATTTGTCCAAAATGTACACACAAAAGTGTACTGTATATTACTAAGTATGTATGTATGTATATATATCCTTTTGCAGATGAACTAAATATTTTGCCTTTTCATATAATCATAAAAAGACACATCAAGTTAGCTAATTTTCACTTGCATGAGCAAGCTGTTTACACTAGAGTCTAGACAATTTAACCAAGCCAAAAATCTGAATCCAATTTGAAAAGCAAATAGCAGACCATATATATCATTAGCTGAGGAAGCATTCTAGCCATTCAACCAAGGCAAAAAATAACCTCCTAAAACCCGAAACAAAACCATACTAAAATAGGAGTGTTATACAGAAAACATCTATTACGTGGATAATACCAAATAAACCATTACACGGTACTAAGTCCCAGTCTGCACAGCTAAATTAAAGCAGGGATTTAAAAATGCAAAAAAAAAAATAAAAATGTTGTGTCTAGTTTAGCCAGATTCGGACAGATTAAATCAGATGCAAACAGCTTTACATATCATTTACAAGGAAAACTTATGGTAGCCAATTATACTTCAAAGTGTTATAAAATATATATGAAGACACCGCAATATCAATATTTCCAAACTATTTCCTTACTGCCCTTATAAATGCTTTCTAAGATATGTCACAAACATCCAGGACATCAAAAGGACAATTAAGTGTTCTATATTTAAAATAAAAATAAACAAAATCTTCTTCTCAAATTGTAAAGACACAAAAACTTCAGTGTGGCTTAATATCTTATAAAAGTCTGGTCCTTAAAGAACAAGTGTTTTTTGTTTGTTTGTTCACTTACTTGCTTTGTTGATTGGTGTGGGTTTTTACTTTTGTTTTTGTTTGTTTGTTTGTTTGTTTGTTTGTTTCAGAGCAATTCTATTATCTTACACATAGACTAAATTCTACAGCCATTATACTGTGGAATAAGTTTCAGATATCATGTCTTTCTGAGAGAATTTATCTTGTGCCCGAGCAACTTCCCAGTGAAAAGTTCCTGAAAAATAATGTATTTCAGGAAAGTTACATCTTTTGTCCTAACACCGGTATTCCAATTAGCTCTGTTAGTGATGGCATAATAGTTAAAAACAGACATGGATCAAAGACGAGTATGAAATCATTTATTACAACCCACTTGGTTTTATTGCCAATATATTCTATAGACAAAAAGAAAAAAAAATAATAATCCTGAAATCATATTGGACTGTACTAGAAGGCCTAATACAGGCAAAAAGACAAAGAAGCTTTCCCCAGCAACCATCTTGATTCTATCTTTGCCACGCATAAAGTTACTGAATACCATAGTGACTTAAAGTTCACATTGTTACTCCAATATTCAATTAGCATGTGAGCTGTACCCGTGTATAAACTATATGGGATAGTTCTCATTCACCATTCAAGATTGTTTGAAAGTCATACATTGCTTCTTCTGATTAGTTACCTAGACTCTCAGCAGTTTTTATGTTGCCAGTCAATAAAACTGTGTTTTCTAAACAGGAAACCTCTTAATAAAGACAACCAAATACTGCATTTTCTGCACAGGCCGTTGGCATATGAATATGCATGTACACAGCAAGTGGCTGTGTGGCATTTAGCTGCCTGACTGGGCTAAACCACAACAACCTATGAAAAAGAGCAATTTGCTAAACCTATGAGCACACACAAACCTATGAGCATTCTCAAAGCAAATGAAAAATGGACACAAAGATCAGCATAAGAATTCTATTTTTGATCAAATGTTTACAAACCCTGCATTTTGGTATTCAGTTACCACATTCATATGTGTCACATTGCCAAATGGTCACAATATTTACCTCTAGAGTAGTTTTAAGAGCAAATATGGTGCAGTTATTATGGGGTAGCTATCTCAAAGATGTGAAAAGCTGATGTGAATTTCTTATGTTAAACAGGGTAGGAAATTTTACCTTGTGTAACACAGCAAATGAAGCAGAAACTGGAAGCTTTATTTCTTTAACAGTTATTTCTCATAGCAATAATGGTCCCGCAATAATAATGGTCCCTCAGTAAGTTTGCAGAAGACACCAATTTGGGCGGAAGTGTTGATCTGCTAGAGGGTAGGAAAGCCCTGCAGAAGGACCTGGACAGGATGGATCAATTGGCAGAGGCCAATGGGATGAGGTTCAACATGGCTAAGTGCCAGGTCCTGCACATTGGTCTCAACAACCCCATGCCATGCTACAGGCTTGGGGCAGAGTGGCTGGAAAGCTGTGCAGAGGAAAAGGATCTGGCGGTGTCGGCTGATGCTTGCCTGAATGTTAGCCAGCAGTGTGCCCAGGTGGCCAAGAAGGCCAATGGCATTCTGTCTTGTATCAGGAATAGTATAGACAGTAGGACCAGGTGGATGATTGTCCCCCTGTACTCTGCTCTGGTCAGGCCGCACCTCGAGTACTGTGATCAGTTTTGGGCCCCTCACTACGAGAAGGACATCGAGGCCCTGGAGCGTGTACAGAGAAGGGCTACGAAGCTGGTGAAGGGTCTGGAACAAATCCTATGAGGAGCAGCTGAGGGAACTGGGGTTGTTTAGTCTGAAGAAGAGGAGGCTCAGGGGAGACCTTATTGCTACCTGAAAGGAAGTTGCGGTGAGCTGGGTGTCAGCCTCTTCTCACAGATAACTAAGGGTAGGACAAGAGGGAATGGCCTCAAGTAGCACCAGGGGAAGTTCGTATTGCAAATTAGAAGGCATTTCTTTTCAGAAAGAGTAGTCAGGCATTGGAACGGGTTGCCCAGGGAGGTGGTGGAGTCACCATCCCTGGGGGTGTCTAAGGAAAGGTTCGACGTGGCACTTAGGGACATGGTTTAGTGGTTGACATTGGTAGTAGGGGGATGGCCGGACCAGATGATCTTGGATGTCTTTTCTAACCTTAATGATTCTATGATTCTTAACCATACTCACCAAATCAGCTGTTTCTTACCATGAACAAATTAACCAAAATTACCATTTCACTTTGATATTGAAAAGAACCAAACCCAGCAGAAATTAAAAATGGAGAACAGAAATTGTCCTTTGGTATGGAAATAACAAGTGGAAAAGCTCTAAGAATTTTTGAAATTTCTTCATTTCACTGAATAGCGTCTCAGCTATTAGGGGTAAACGTGCATCCATGCAAAGAAGACAATATGGTGGGTACACACCCCGCACCACCCTGTGGTTTTACCTACGTGACCATGGAGAGGACATGAGAAAATGGGATGGAAAATCTACTGAGACCCTAGAGGCACGGGTACGTGAGTTGCAAAAGAAAACAATCGGGAGAAAGGGGTTCTCTGAAAAGTTTGCTGCTCCAACTTCTAGCAGGCAGTCTTTTAAACACAGAAATGAAGATTCTGACCAGGACTAGAGGGGCCCTGCCTCCAGCCAGGGGGAGGAAAGGGACAACCGAGTTTATTGGACTGTGTGGATTCGATGGCCTGGCACGTCTGACGCACAGAAGTATAAGGCTCTAGTAGACACCGGTGCACAATGTACTCTAATGCCATCCAGCTGTAAAGGGCCAGAGCCCATCTGTATTTATGGCGTGACAGGGGGATCCCAGCAGTTAACTGTATTGGAAGCTGAAGTGAGTCTAACCGGAAATGAGTGGCAAAAGCACCGTATTGTGACTGGCCCGGATGCTCCGTGCATCCTTGGCATAGACTATCTTAGAAGAGGATATTTCAAGGACCCAAAAGGGTTCCGCTGGGCTTTTGGCATAGCTGCCTTAGAGACAGAGGACATTAAACAGTTGTCTACCTTGCCCGGTCTCTCAGAGGACCCTTCTGTTGTGGGGTTGCTGAGGGTTGAAGAACAGCAAGTGCCAATCGCTACCACAACTGTGCACCGGCGGCAATATCGCACCAACCGAGACTCCCTGATTCCCATCCACGAGCTAATTCGTCAACTGGAGAGCCAAGGAGTGATCAGCAAGACCCATTCACCTTTTAATAGTCCCATATGGCCAGTGCGAAAGTCTAATGGTGAGTGGAGACTAACAGTGGACTATCGTGGCCTGAACGAAGTCACGCCACCACTGAGTGCTGCAGTGCCGGACATGCTAGAACTCCAGTACGAACTGGAATCAAAGGCAGCCAAGTGGTATGCCACAATTGATATTGCTAATGCATTTTTCTCCATCCCTCTAGCAGCAGAGTGCAGGCCACAGTTTGCTTTCACTTGGAGGGGAGTCCAATATACTTGGAATCGGCTGCCCCAGGGGTGGAAACATAGCCCTACCATTTGCCATGGTCTGATCCAGTCTGCGCTGGAGCAGGGGGAGGCTCCTGAACACCTGCAGTACATCGATGACATCATTGTGTGGGGTGACACTGCAGAGGAAGTTTTTGAGAAAGGGAAGAAAATAGTCCAAATCCTTCTGAAGGCCGGTTTTGCCATAAAACAAAATAAAGTTAAAGGACCTGCACGAGAGATCCAGTTTTTAGGAATAAAATGGCAAGATGGACGTCGTCAAATTCCAATGGATGTGATCAACAAAATAACAGCTATGTCTCCACCAACTAGCAAGAAGGAAACACAAACTTTCCTAGGTGTCGTGGGGTTTTGGAGAATGCATATTCCAAATTACAGTCTGATTGTAAACCCGCTCTACCAAGTAACTCGTAAGAAGAATGCTTTTGAATGGGGCCCTGAGCAACGACAAGCCTTTGAACAAATTAAACAAGAAATAGTTCATGCAGTAGCCCTTGGGCCAGTCCGAACAGGACCAGATGTAAAGAATGTGCTCTACACCGCAGCCGGGGAGAATGGCCCCACCTGGAGCCTCTGGCAGAAAGAACCTGGGGAAACTCGAGGTCGACCCCTGGGGTTTTGGAGTCGGGGATACAGAGGATCTGAGGCCCGCTATACTCCAACCGAAAAGGAGATATTGGCAGCATATGAGGGAGTTCGATCTGCTTCGGAAGTGGTCGGTACTGAAGCGCAGCTCCTCCTGGCACCCCGACTGCCGGTACTGGGTTGGATGTTCAGAGGAAGGGTCCCCTCTACACATCATGCAACTGATGCTACATGGAGCAAGTGGGTTGTACTGATTACTCAGCGGGCTCGAATAGGAAACCCCAGTCGCCCAGGAATCCTGGAAGTGATTATGGACTGGCCAGAAGGCAAGTACTTTGGGATATCGTCAGAGGAGGAGGTAGTCCGTGCTGAAGAAGCCCCACTGTACAACAAGCTACCAGAAAATGAGAAGAAATATGCCCTGTTCACTGATGGGTCCTGTCGTATTGTGGGAAAGCATCGGAGATGGAAAGCTGCTGTATGGAGTCCTACACGACGAGTTGCAGAAGCTGCTGAGGGAGAAGGTGAATCGAGTCAGTTTGCAGAAGTGAAAGCCGTTCAGCTGGCCTTAGATATTGCTGAACGAGAAAAGTGGCCAGTTCTCTATCTCTATACTGATTCATGGATGGTAGCAAATGCCCTGTGGGGGTGGCTACAACAATGGAAGCAGAACAACTGGGAACGCCGGGGCAAACCCATCTGGGCTGCTGCATTGTGGCAAGATATTGCTGCCCGGGTAGAGAACCTGGTTGTAAAGGTACGCCATGTAGATGCTCATGTGCCCAAGAATCGGGCTACTGAAGAACATCAAAACAACCAGCAGGTGGATCAGGCTGCTAAGATTGAAGTGGCTCAGGTGGACCTGGACTGGCAACATAAAGGTGAATTATTTATAGCCCGATGGGCCCATGACACCTCAGGCCATCAAGGTAGAGATGCAACATACAGATGGGCTCGTGACCGAGGGGTGGACCTGACCATGGACACTATAGCACAGGTTATTCATGATTGTGAAACATGTGCTGCAATTAAACAAGCCAAACGGTCAAAGCCTCTCTGGTATGGAGGACGATGGCTGAAATACAAATATGGAGAGGCCTGGCAGATTGATTACATCACACTCCCCCAAACCCGCAACGGCAAGCGCCACGTACTTACAATGGTGGAAGCAACCACCGGATGGCTGGAAACATATCCTGTGCCCCATGCCACCGCCCGGAACACTATCCTGGGCCTTGAAAAGCAAGTCCTATGGCGACATGGCACCCCAGAAAGAATTGAGTCAGACAATGGGACTCATTTCCGAAACAACCTTATAGACACTTGGGCCAAAGAACATGGTATTGAGTGGGTGTATCACATCCCTTATCATGCACCAGCCTCCGGGAAAGTTGAACGATACAATGGACTGTTAAAGACTACACTGAAAGCAATGGGTGCTGGGACATTCAAAAATTGGGAAACACATCTGGCAAAGGCCACCTGGTTAGTCAATACTAGAGGATCTGCCAACCGAGCTGGACCTGCCCAATCAAACCTGTTACGCACTGTAGAAGGGGATAAAGTTCCTGTAGTGCACGTAAGAAACATGCTGGGTAAGACAGTCTGGGCTACTCCCGCCTCAGGAAAAGGCAAGCCCATTCGTGGGATTGCTTTTGCTCGGGGACCTGGATGCACTTGGTGGGTAATGCAAGAGAATGGGGAGGTCCGGTGTGTACCTCAAGGGGACCTAATACTGGGTGAGAATAGCCCATGAGTTGAATTATAATATGTTAATTATCATATAACACTGTATGTCACCGCTACCATGGTTGCTATATATCATAGATGAAAATGGTGATTAATTAGAAAGTATTGGAAAGAGTGTAACCTGAGCATGACATAAATGGTATGGAATAAGGGGTGGATATCTGTCCTGGTTTCAGTTAGGACAGAGTTAATTTTCCTCCTAGTAGCTGGCAGGGTGCTATGTTTTGGATTAGGATGAGAACAGCGCTGATAACATGCTGATGTTTTAATTGTTGTAGAGCAGTGCTTACACCAAGCCAAGGACTTTTCAGCCTCTCTCTGTCCTGCTAGCGAGCAGGCTAGGGATGCAGCAGAAGCTGGGAGGGGACAGACCCAGGACAGCTGACCCAAACTGGCCAAAGGGGTATTCCATACCATCTGACGTCATGCTGAACAATATATAGGGGTGGCTAGCCGGGGTGGAGGGGTGGCCGGCTGCTCGGGGATAGGCTGGGCATCGGTCAACGGGTGGTGAGCAATTGCATTGTGCATCACTTATTTCGTACACATTATTACTATTAATACTATTATTATTATTATTATTGTTGTTGTTCTTTTCCCTGTCTTAATAAACTGTCTTTATCTCAACTCACAGGCTTCACTTTCCCGTTTCTCTCCCCCATCCCGGAGAGGGAGGGGGGAGGGTGAGCGAACGGCTGTGTGGTGTTTGACTGCCAGCCGGGCTAAACCACAACATTTTGTCATTTTAATGTGATAATATAACAATGCTAACAATATAACAATAATAATATAATATATAATGCCAATATTATAAAAATATTCCCACAGTGATGTGTAAAACGAATACAATTGAAGTAGATACAAGTTTCAGAAATGAAAACTCTGAAGAATTGATGCTGAAAAACATCAACAATAAATATTTAAACATTTTTTTGAACTTTGGCAGAGCAGAGATTCTGGGTTTGGTTTTTCTTCTTGGGGTTAGTTTGAATGAAGCTGACTTCAGTTTTCAGAGCATTTCATTTCCAGTAAAGCAACAAATTCTAACAGAAAATCATTTGCAGAAATGTACTTTCAGAGAGGTAATGGCAACTCTACTGTTCTTCCACATTCCTTAGTCAGATTTGTCTCAATGAAGCACATCTTAACGTTCCCATGGATTTGTAAGGTATTAGATGGGACATATCTTAGATAGAACATATATTTCCTACTACTGCATTTAAGATCCTGGTTTAGGACTGAAAGCTAATACCTTGTTAGTCATCAAGCATACAATATAAGGAGTGAGATTCTTTGTGTGCCTATAATCACTGAAGTTTTTTTTTTGTTTGTTTGTTTTGTTTTTTGTTTGTTTGTTTATTTTTTAAGCATGGTCACTTCACCACTTTTTGCAGGCAAGCAAATCATTCAACTCATGCCTGGATTAGAAATTTTGCTTTCCTCCTCCCCACCCTGCCCCATCAGAACTCTTGGCTAAATGTTATAGTTTTGTCCTAAAGATATTTGGTTTGCACTTGCACAAGAGTCATTTGTGCTGTTTCTATTTTAGTGTAAGTAAATAATGAGCTTGGTAATAGAGATCTTGGAATGGCTAAATTTCAACTAGGCTCAGTGGATGTCAAATAACAGAGGCTCTTCTACCAGGTACATATGGAGTTGGGTTTCAGATGAAGAGATCTCACAGCCTTCAGTGTGTAATCACTTCTTTGTAATGTACCTTGGAGCACGACAGCCGTGATACATGAATATTGAGAATGAAAAAAGCCATTCAGCCCACTGAAGTTCATCCTTTACTTGTACACTATTTTCCCAAGATATATACAATCATTACTTGAATGACCCTCGTGCTTTCTGCATTCATAGCTTCGCCCTGTGGGGACTTCTCACATTTATTATTCGGCTCCTGAAAAAAAGTGTTTCTAATTGCCCTGTCTGAATTTATTTTTCTTTCACTTTCTATTAGGCTAGTGACTCACTCAGCTGCAGCAAGCTGAGCAAAGCAACTTCAGGTTCAGTATTCAGAGAACCATTATGTTTTCATTCTTGTTAATGCACTTTTTGTTGTTGTTGTTTGTGTGGTGTGTGTGTTTGCTTTTTGTTTTTGTTTTTTAGATAATGATTTGTCTTGTTGTTTTAGTTTGTTCTTCTGTCAATCAGCCAATTTGCCTTTGTACCATCTGGGTACAGCTTGCAAATGCAGATAGTAAAAGAAAAAAAAAAAAAAAAAAGCCAAAGGAAACAAAGGAAACTCCTTTAGAAACACTAGAACTTCAAAGCATTGAATCATCGTCACAAAGATGTGCAGAATGACAGAGTATTCTATCTGGAGTCACATAGAAAGGGACAAACTTGTCGTTAGATCTCCAAGCAGCTTCAATATAAAACCGTCATTCATATATTTAAGCTCAGAATGATGGTCATAAGCTCTCATTCATTACCGTGGCTTTATCTACCGAGACTTGAGTTGTTACGCTTCTTGTCTTACCAGGTTTCCTACTGGAAGTGACTTTGCTTTAGAACATATGTAACTTTGTTATTAATACATTAGTAAATTCTTTGTTTTGACACTATTAGTTTTATTGTGTCAGCATTTATGTTTTCAATTCAATTACTCAATGCTCAAAAAAAAAAAAAAAAAAACACATAAAAACTCCAGAGACTTTATGATATATGATATATTTACAAAACTTAACGAAAACAAGACAAAATAAAAATCTCAGTTGTAGATTCTGAAAGATATAGTTGCAATAGACTTTTTCCTTTCTTTATAAATATTACTCTTAGAAACGTTGATTACCTAAAATAGACAAAACAGAAAAATACTACATAAAAGTACAGCCAGCTATTAGCCTAGATTATTAACACAGTATAGAGGCAGAATATTCCAATACTAGAATAAATATTAATTTAATTTTTGGGGTAAAATATATTTGTTTCTCTTGATAGTCTTGTACTTCATTCAGAAAGAAATATTAACAGTTCTCAGATTCAAGCGGTTGTTCCAACCCACAGTAAAAAAGGAAGTCAAGTTTTTACAGGCTTAAAATATTTCTAATGTAGAACATTAATAATTAATAATCAGAATCAGCATTTCCCCATTATTATTATTATTATTATTATTATTATTATTAATTACATTTAAGATTGCACACCACTATTCATATACTGCTGGGAAGTAGTAAAATGGAACAGAAAAGAAACTCATTCTCATTTCACTTTTAAGTTCTGGGTATAATTTATGGTTCAATATCCTTCTAGCCAAAATATTTGTACTCCCCCTGCAGTTTATACTTTTGACATTTAAATAAGGCCTTAATACTCCCAACCTTGTGAAAAGAGAAAAGAAAAAAAAAAGTTCGTAAATATGATAGACTTTATTTAGATTTAATGGAATCCATGCTGGTTTAAAAAGTCTGGGGAATAAACAAAAACAAAACAAAAAACAGTAAAAAAAAATCTTACTAATGTTTGACCTGATTATGCCAGCTACTATGTACTGTCTTCTCCTTTTGAATTAAAGCTTTCATGGATCATAATTTCTATGGCCTTTTGTGTCTGTGAAATTTGTCTTGGAGAATTACCGGAGTCTACATAACAGTAGATAATTTTCTGAAATTTGGCAGTATTGTTGGAATTACAGTAGCTGAGCTGCTGCCATATCAACTGCATAGCACATGTGCAGTCAGTCTGTTACTTCCTGAAAACACTAAATTTACTGTGCATGCTCTATACAGGTGTTTTGTAGAGCTGCAAGGAACCACAATTACTATGCAAAGCACAAAATATCTCTAATGTGCATAAGCTGTAGGTTTCATACCTCTTGTCAGAGACTTTTCTTTTCTGTGTAGAAAAATATCATCAGCTTTCATCAGTTACACTGTTTTCCTCTGTTGCCATTTAACTTGCTGAGTAAACATTGCTGGGATGGTTAATAAGGTTCTTCAGATTGACTTTGAAGAATATATCCTCAGAGCATCACCAGGAGACTGGATACGAAAATATCTTTTAAAAGTCCTCTTTCCAGCCCATCATTACATAACGTGATATCTGTCAGGCAAATAGTTTCTTCCCAATCACTTGATGGTAGGCGGAAAAGTGCTTCCAATGAAAGTAATGTCCTGAAGTAGTTAATTTTCAAAATGTTTCTGACTTCCCAAGGTCATAATTTTCTTGTCTTTTCCCCTTTCAAGTCTTATCCAGAGGTTAAACACACCTTATCAATCGTAGGTGAAGTTATGTGGTTTGAGAAAGACTTGCAGATAGCATGGATAGAATTTGAGTCATTCACACGATTGACAGTTCCCCTTTTAATAATGGTCTTTATCTGCAGGCAGCCTCAACACAGAACAATACTACTATATCTGTGTAGCTTCTGAAAAGGAGTTTAAACAGATCTGACTGACTCAAACTTTGGGCTCTGTAGGTGAGGGAGTGTAGATTCCAGTAGACTCAGATCATATTATGACCTTTAGTTTATACAGGAATCTTCTGTTTTCCTGGTTTTCATTTTCTTTCAGTCAGTTTTTATCCTTTCAAGAGACTGTCTCGTGGAACTCTCATGAAAACCTCCATTAATTTCTATGGAAAAAAATGAATATAATATAAAATACTTCTATTAAGTATATTATATAAATACTTATATATATATATATCAAGTATAAGCCCAGAGACATCCACAGTCCTCCTGTCAGAAATGTTCTTACTGTATTTTTCTCCTTTTACAGTAGCCCTGGAGGAAACAAATCTCCAGAAATTACCTTTCCTGGAGAACAGGTTGCATAGATATGACTTTAAGGAAGACCGAGTTATTGGGTAAAGAGTTCTGTTCTTTAAGAATTCATTTATTTTCCATTCAAAGATGATGAATGGTGCTGGTGAACATTTCATGGAGGAGTGAGGAATCAGATTGTGAACAATATCTTAAGATAGTGATAAATACTGTTCAGAGTTCTTTTGACTTTTAGATAATATGTTTTAGAAGAGTTACAAGAAATCATGTATTCTCACTTTACAAACACAAAATCCTCTTAGTCAGTGACTCATTTGCCCTCAAGGTTATTTGGGTAAAAAGAAATAATACAGGTTCCTCAGTTCCACCATGTAGCAATAAATAATAATTTCACCTTGAGATCATACAATTATATTACTAAGTAAAGTATTAGAACTTGCATGCTATGATTTTCATATGACTAATCAATAAAGGAACACAAGTATGAAAAAAGTACTGTTAGAAAAATTCTATTTTAGAAAAAATAAAAGTTCCTGGAATTGTCTTGCACTTACAAGGATGAGGTTAGCTGAGGCAATCCACATAACTTTGTGCTTTCATCCACATTCAATTGAAATAACTTAGATACTGCACTGTAATTAAAATGGAAAAATAAGGGCATGATATACCTAGACAATACAGAGGATACTTTAGTCATAGTACTCACAGTCATAGGCACAATTGGAAACCCCTTTGAAAGGTGACAGTATGTAGCAGTGGAGAAACATTGCAAAAGATTTCTTGGAGAAATCCAATAAAATCTGAACAAACCTTTTGGAGGTCCCTTGCCATATGATCAGGTGTTTCTTGAAATTTGAGGCATGGCTGCATGCAGAACTCGTTTATATGATATTGAGGCCTGAGACTAGTATTGAACATTAGCAGAACAATATGGTTAATAAAAAACTAAAGTCTTTGTGATCTTCTAAGCAAAACCTCAAAAATGGTCTTGGTCTTTATTCTTTTCAAGTTAATGAAAACAATTCCTTCATTGATGCATACTGAAAAAAAAAAAAAAAAAAAAAAAAACATAAATATGCTTTGTTCTTGCTACTGCGAGGTGGACAAAGATGAATGCTTTTATTAAATTATTTTTATTTTTTGCTAGCTTTGCTGCTGTTGCCAAGCAGAGATGAATATTATCTTATCTTTTTTGTTTTGGCTTAACAAAATCCTGCCCTAAGATGAAGCAAAGGCCAAGGGCAGATAAATATTTCATATGGAAAAGAGAAATAAATAAATATTCACCATACAGATGTTTGCTTCTGCTGGAAATGCTAGTGAGAATCATGTGAAGAAGACAAGTGTGTTTACATATTTCTGATTCTCTCTTTATCATAGCGTTCTCATTAGGAGTACGGGAATCATGTTCCGCTATCTGGAAACATCACGTAAAGCTTTCTGCTCTGTACCGAGTTACTGCAACTGCCCTTCACTCACAAAGAGTGCTTAAAAGACTGAGTACATTACACCAGACACAAGAACTTCATTATATTGTTGAGAAAAAGGAAAGCAGTTAATATTGTGTTCAAAGGAATATTATATCTTTCCCGCTGAGCTTAGCAGTCAAAAAGTTCATTTGGGAGTCTGATCTTGCAGCTTTATTCATCTAAATTACTTAAATGGAACTATTTTTGTGGGCAGAATTTCTTTCAACTGGACTTGAAGATATGAACAGATGTAAAGATAGATTTCAATAACTGCTTGCCACATGGACAGGAAAGTTCAAATACAGAATTGCATCTGAATTTTCTATTTTCACAGTGTTTTGACCTGGATTTTTGTTCTAGTTCATGAGTGAAGAAATACATTCTCAAGGACTTAAAATGCAGTCACATCTATAGGTTTTATTGTTTCACAGTTGGTGAAAATTCTGCAATATCTCTGAAGAGCTTCCACTGGAAATCATATGTATGTATATGCATTTCTTTTTGTGAGTGTGTGCACATGTATTTATGTTGTGTTCATCTGTCACTGGGTCTCCTTGTGTTTAACAGACTGGGTTCCAGAATGTTTCAAATGTGACCTGAGCTTTTTCTTTTTCTTTTTTTTTTTTTTTTAATGGCTTCACTTTTTGTTGATTGGACATTCCTTATAGAATCGTTTAGGTTGGAAAAGACCTCGAAGTTCATCTAGCCAAACCTTTAATCTAGCACTGTCAAGTTCACCATGTCTTTAAGTTCTATAACTACATGGTTGTTTTTTTTTTTTTAAGAACTCTAGGGATGGTGACTCAACTATTTTCCTGTGCAGCCTGTTCCAATTTTTCACAACCCTGTCAGTGAAGATTTTTTTCCTAATATCTAACCTATCCTCCCCTGGCACAATTTAAGTCTATTTTCTCTTGTCTTACCACTTAGTGCTTGGGAGAAGAGACCAATCCCCACTTCTCTGTAGCCTCCTTTAAGGTAATTGTAGAGTGTGATAAGGTCTCCCCTGAACTTCCTTTTCTCCAGGCTAAACAACCCAGCTCCCTCAGCTGCTTCTCATAAGACTTGTTCTTTAGAACCTTCAGCAACTTTGTTGCCCTTCTTTGGACATGTTCCAGCACCTCAATGTCGTTCTTGGCCCAGGAGGCCAATGGCATCCTGGCTTGTATCAAGAATATTGTAGCCAGCAGGACCAGGTGGATGATCATCCCCCTGTATTCTGCTCTGGTCAGGCCGCACTTCCAAGTACTGTGATCAGTTTTGGGCCCAACACTTCAAGAAAGACGTCAAGGCCCTGGAGCGTGTACAGAGAAGGGCTACAAAGCTGGTGAAGGGTCTGGAACACGAGTCCTGTGATGAGCAGCTGATGGAATGAAGGTTGTTAGTCTGAAGAAGAGGAGGCTCAGGGGAGACGTTATTGCTCTCTACAGCTACCTGAAAGGAAGTTGTGGGGAGCTGGGTGTTGGTCCTCTTCTCACAGATAATTAGTGGTAGAACGAGAAGGGAATGGCATCTAGTTGCACTAGGGGAAGTTCATGTTGGAAATTAGGAGACATTTCTTCTCAGAAAGAGTAGTCAGGCATCGGAACGGGTTGCCCAGGGAGGTGGTGGAGTTTAAGGAAAGGTTGGACATGGTGCTTAGGGACATGGTCTAGTGGGTGATATTTGTGGTAAGGGGATGGTTGAACCAGATGATCTTGATTCTATGAATCTATGATTCTTGTAGTGAGAGGCCCAAAACTGAACATGGTATTTGATGGGCAGCCTCACCAGAGCCGAATACATAGAAACAGTCACTTCCTTGTCCTTCTGGTCACATTATTTCTCATACAAGCCAGGATGCTGTTGGCCTTCTTCTTCACCTAAGCACACTGCTGGCTCATATTCAGCTGGCTATCGACCAACACCCCCATGTTCCTTTTCAGCAGGCAAATCCGACCATGTCTTTTATGTAATCTACCTCCTCTAGACAATCACTACTCTGATTAATTTGTTTTCAGGTCCTTTGTTTTGTTTGTTTGTTTCAGAAAAGAGAGGTAAAACTTTCTAAGTGCACTTGAAATTTTGTTACTATGATTTTAGTCACAATTTCTAAGTATTCAAAAAAGTCCAGATAATGCGCTTATAACTTAATATTTTAGTAGAAACGATGTCTGTAAAACCTTATATGACCTTATTTGAAATTATATTTATTATGGCTGAAAAACTAGACAGTTGAAAAGGAGTTTATAGGTCTTCTATACAGCTTTGGTAACTGTGGTGTTAAAATAACAACTTAATAACAAATAACCTTAATAATTTCCTTAGTAAAATGTAAGTAGGAACCAAGGAAAGCCAAAGTGTTACAAGCTTTTATTGTCAAACATATTTTCAATTTTTTCTTTGCTCAGCTAGTTATTTGAATTCTTCACATCCAGATGTTAAGGGCTCTACTTTGAAAACAGTGTTGTTTATCTAATAAATAAATAAATAAATAAACCAAGAATGCATCTGATGGTATTTATAGCTATATTATGACAATCACAGTCAGCAGCTTAACTTTCATTTATGCAAAGTTTATGCACATAAGTCTTTAATAGTTCTAGAAGAAAGGAACTAAAAATAAATGGAATTTCAGCAGTAATCAAATCATTACTATATTTTGGTGGCACCATTTCAACTATTATTAATTCCACATTTCCAAAAGGTCATAAAATGAATGTGATTTTTTTTTTTCAAGAAAGAAAACACAATAAAAATGATAAATATCAAAGACATAAACTTATGGTAGATGAATGCTCAGTACATTAAAATCTAGGTAGAGTAGTTGTACTCTGACCCATCTTACTGTTCCAAATAGGTTAATCCATTATGACTGAATAATTAATATCACTAAAGCTTTGTAATAACCCTGAAGTCTCTTCATATGGTACTGAGAGATATATGGAAAGTGTGCAAATCCTCAACAGATGAAATCTGACATCCTAACAGCATCAGATGAACAAAATTTTTGCACAACAGGATACAGTGAACATACCCTTCAATAGTATCAACTATTCTTAAACTAGCTGTGTGTGTACACAATGGCTCAAAGTAGGGAAATTTCACATAGTTTTCACCAGGCAAATCTTACTACCATTATTAATATTTTTATGTAAAGAATGAAAAATGACATTTCATTGCCCAGAACAAGAAGTAAAAACAAATATGTATTTTGTTAATATTGTTTGCTAGGGGACTATATTTTATAGGAAAAGTCGTTTGAACTTCTAATGATTTTTTTTTCTTCCAGATTCTGTGACAGGAGCATAGAAATTGATTGAAGCAGTTCTGAAAAATAAGTTCATCCAAAAATATTTCCAAAAGTTGTGGTGCTCTTCTTTTTAGTCTTTCATAGGGTCATTTCAATTATTTTGGTTATTTTTTATATCACTTTGAATTAAACATAGAATTTTGATTGGCACATAAGAAACTGTAATAGTGATTTCAATTTTTTAATTTTCACTACATTTGAAAGAAACAACCACAAGAAGCCTTAAGATTTTTCTTAAAACTTGAAAAACTTGGTCTTAGCATGCCATGGAAAAGAATTTCTTAGTTCCCATTCCTTTTTAATGGAATTATAACTCTCATTCCATGTACAGTTGCTTATGGAATCAAACTATTGTTGCTATTCATTTCCCTTTGGGAAAATCAAGTTATTCAAAGAAATTAGTATAATTTCTATGTGCTTAATAATGCACTAAATATTTAATATATATTTGACAAATCTCAATAGGCAATGCTTGTACTTGGCAAAAGGAAGCACTAAATTATTTAGTAAAGCCTGAGGCAGGGTACTATTATGCAATGGAGAATTCCATGTTTGCCTTCTATGAATATAGGTAAAACCTCAAAGTATATGCAGTGATGTCAATACAACAAGGTAAAGAATATTTGGAAAAGGATTTAGAATCTTAATTCAGTGAGGACTTTATTCAAGAAAAGTTTTTAATTTCAAATTCCAAATATTTACACGGCAGGTTTTTCTTTAGTCCAGTAGATTTTCTGTTCTTGCCTGGATACGGCATGCTGATGACTAAGTCTGTGTTAGTCACTAAAGATTTTATTCAGCTGCCAGTCCCTAGTATCTGATGGTAGATGCCTTAGATGCCTTTAAGCATAGAGTATCCAGACCTCCTGTGTATCACCTGTGGAAAACACAGATTTTCTGAAACAGAAGCTGGATAGGATGTGGTATGTTTGGGGGCAGTCCAATGGAAAAAACTTTTTATAACTGACCAACTTAATCACACCCTGAAGTCTGAGAAACATCCAAAAGTTAGATGTTAGGTATAACCAGTTAGATGTTAGATATAACCAGTCTAAATCAAATGAAAACTTGTTCTAATGGGATAAAACCCAAAAAGGATTTCAAAGTAATTATTCTGAGCTAATCAGATTTGATCTGTAATCTGGGATATAGGCAATTTGCTGCAATTCTTTTCCTCTCATTGAACTAACTCCAGCCCATTGAAAGAATGATGCTTAATACTAATGAAGAAATGGCTTTCATTCCTGAATAGTAGCTAAACTCTTTCTAGTTCATATTTCTCTTTTCTTTCTTTTCTTTTCTTTTCTTTTCTTTTCTTTTCTTTTCTTTTCTTTTCTTTTCTTTTCTTTTCTTTTCTTTTCTTTTCTTCTCTTCTCTTCTCTTCTCTTCTCTTCTCTTTTCTTCTCTTTTTTCTCTTTTTTCTCTTTTCTTTTCTTTTCTTTTTTCTTTTCTCTCTTTTCTTTTCTTTTCTTTTCTTTTCTTTTCTTTTCTTTTCTTTTCTTTTCTTTTCTTTTATTTTCTTTTCTTTTCTTGTCTTTCTTCTCTTCTCTTCTCTTCTCTTCTCTTCTCTTCTCTTCTCTTCTCTTCTCTTCTCTTTTCTCTTCTCTTTTCCTTTCCTTTCTTTCCTTTCCTTTCCTTTCCTTTCCTTTCCTTTCCTTCCTTTCCTTTCCTTTCCTTTCCTTTCCTTTCCTTTCCTTTCCTTTCCTTTCCTTTCCTTTCCTTTCCTTTCCTTTCCTTTCCTTTCCTTTCCCTTTCCTTTCCTTTCCTTTTTTCTTTTCTTTTCTTTTCTTTTCTTTTCTTTTCTTTTCTTTTCTTTTCTTTTCTTTTCTTTTCTTTTCTTTTCTTTTCTTTTCTTTTCTTCTTTTCTTTTCTTTTTCTTTTCTTTTCTTTTCTTCTTTTCTTTTCTTTTCTTTTCTTTTCTTTTCTTTTCTTTTTTCTTTTCTTTTCTTTTCTTCTCTTTTCTTCTTTTTTCTTTTCTTTTTTCTTTTCTTTTCCTTTCTTTTCCTTTCCTTTCCTTTCCTTTCCTTTCTTTCCTTTCCTTTCCTTTCCTTTCCTTTCCTTTCCTTTCCTTTCCTTTCCTTTCCTTTCCTTTCCTTTCCTTTCCTTTCCTTTCCTTTCCTTTCCTTTCCTTCCCTTTCCCTTTCCCTTTCCCTTTCCCTTTTCTTTTTCTTTTCTTTTCTTTTCTTTTCTTTTCTTTTCTTTTCTTTTCTTTTCTTTTCTTTTCTTTTCTTTTCTTTTCTTTTCTTTTCTTTTCGCTTTTCTTTTCTTTTCTTTTCTTTTCTTTTCTTTTCTTTTCTTTTCTTTTCTTTTCTTTTCTTTTCTTTTCTTTTCTTTTCTTCTTAGACATTAGGAAGAAATTCTTCACTGGAGTAGTAGTGAGGAACTGGAACAGGTTGCCAAGAGAAGTTGTGGATGCCCCATCCCTGGAAGTGTTCAAGGCTGGGCTGAATGAGGCCTTGCCCAACCTGATCTAGTGGGTGGCATCCCTGCCTATGGCATGGGGGTTGGAGTTAGATGATCTTTAAGGTCCCTTCCAACTTGAGCCATTCTATGATTCTATGAAAGATAACACAATAATGTGTTTTGTTGCCAGCAAAGAGGCTATTCTACCACTGACATAGTGATTTTCAATAACATTTAGGACTGAACCTTCACCCTATACAACTCCTATCAGCTGTTTACATATCTGTAATATTGGTACCACAGGCAACAACTTAGTGAAAAACTTATGTGTATAGAAATATGGATAGTTGAGAAAAACGGAGTAATTTTGCAATACTCAAAGCTAAAAATATTTATTTATCTTAGCAGCTATAGAAATATATGAATCAGACAAATATAAAATCTGTATAGCAGATTAAAATTAAAATGGATTCACTCTGCAGAGGTGAAGAATCTCTGAAAGGGAAGGGAAGGGAAGGGAAGGGAAGGGAAGGGAAGGGAAGGGAAGGGAAGGGAAGGGAAGGGAAGGGAAGGGAAGGGAAGGGAAGGGAAGGGAAGGGAAGGGAAGGGAAGGGAAGGGAAGGGAAGGGAAGGGAGGGAAGGGAAGGGAAGGGAAGGGAAGGGAAGGGAAGGAAGGGAAGGGAAGGGAAGGGAAGGGAAGGGAAGGGAAGGGAAAACATACAGGAGTAACTATCCGTATGAATGTGCATGGAACAAGTACTCAAAGAAGAAAGGCTTATTTATTATTACTTGGGATTCTTAAGAGATGGATACATTCACTTCCACATAGCCTTGCCTTTTTTTCTCTGGAAGTCTCTTCATGTTGTGCAAATATGCATCTGACTGAAAGTCTTATTGCAAGCATGCATTTTATGCCTGAGAATGAAACAAGTGGAGATGCTGAAAAATATGTAATCTCTCTAGATAATGCAAAAGCAGCAAGAAAAAGTCCTTGACTTCAAGAGCCTTTTTGTATGATCACTTACAAAAGAAATACTCATATGTACAAGATATCTCAAGAAAATCTAGTTATTGGAAAGTAACCTCCCCGTTCTTTGTTATCTGTGTGCTTGTGAACTAGAAATAACCATCATGAGATGCTGACTCTTGACATATTGTATTGGCATTCTTTTTGTGTTGATGTAGTGTCAATTTTGAAATCATGCCAGGCTAAATTAAGCATCCTTCTTCTTTGACTTGGAAAATCTGGCTCCCTCATCTTCATCACCTGCCTGAGCTGGGCTTTACGTAACTTCCGGCAGGCACAAATGAGGTTTCTCACCCAAATACTTAAATATATATTTAAACCAAACACATACACATTTACCAAATACTATTGATTTTACTGGCTCGTAATATATATATATATATTCATTTATTTTTTTATTTATTTATAAAGATGTATAACATTCAACTTCATAACCTTTTCCTTGTTTCCTTGCTGTCAGTATAAAAACTCCACTGTCTATTTTTTTTAACCTTTTCATAATATATTAAACATGACCTTTCTGCTTTTCCATGTATCCTGATATTATAAAGATATAAGAAAGATCTTATTATTCGCAAATCTGTATAACTAGAAACTACCTCAAACATATAGCTAACAAATATGATTTCAATAAATGTTTTGTTTTGTTTGTTTTGTTGAGACAAGCCATTCCTTAGTGAGAACTTATGCTATGGTTTACTAGACTGACCATCCATCTTCTGTTCATGGTGATTTCGAATACGTTTAAGTGCATTATTGTACTTATACAGCTCACTGGGATTCAGCAATAACATTTGATCTGTACTCTTAATCTCATTGTTAGCAATTCCTACAGAATCATCAGCTTCAGTTTTATATTAGTGTTTTGTAATGATTTCTTTTTAAAAACCATTTTACAGTTGCTGGGAGATTCTGGGAAGTAAAGATCAAAAAGAGAATGTATAATTTGACACAAAAGGCTCATGTGCTAAAAGCATTCCAAATGGTATCTGTTCCAGGTCTATGCTTTACCTATCATGTGCTATACCTTTAAACTGGGGGAAAAGAGGTAAAACTGTGCATATAATTAGCCAAATTTTAAAATATTAAGAAAAACTACCTTCCTTTAAAATTAAGATTTGATCAGCAACTGATCTCTGAAATACATTACATAATTTGTGAATTCTAAATTGTGTTAATGAGCCTGACATGGTAGTTAGTGAGTCTTACTGAAGATATAACCAATATCTAGTTGCAGAGCCAAATAATAGGTCTGATGAGGGGACCAGGAAAAAGAAAAAACTAGAGAACTGTTAAGATTTTGTGTCTTCCTATTATCAACTTCAGTGATAATCAACTGCTTTTTTCCAATTAGTAGTGGTGTCCCTATGGGATGAGCATGTACAGAGCACCCAAAACTTCCCAGTGGTACTGAATCAATTGTTCACATGCAAACCTTACAGTGTTGTGGTTGTTGTCAGGTTGCTATCAGTGATAGCTTCTATGGCTGTTGGTGAGTCTTTGTGTTCAGCTGCCTTCTAGTGACTTGTTTTCAATTTCTAGGTATTAATATAACTTTGATGGAAAAAAAGTAACTCATCAACACAACTTTGACAAATGAATCAATGTCAAAAAATGGTTGGACTTAATGATCTTAAGGGTGTTTTTTAACCTAAATGATTCCATGAAATAATTCTAGGAAGTAATGGTTCATTTTCTGTTAAGAATTTTCTGAGATTTGTATTCTTAAATTGTTTCAGGAAATTATGTAGAACTTTAAAATTTATTCCAGTATTAGGGATTAGGACAAGACAACCTTCCAAGAGCTGACAGAAAGAAAACCAGAGTAGAGTCACAATGGATGAAGTCAAATATTCAGTGGTGATTTGTTTCAGAGAGAAGTAAAATGGAATGAAATGGAGGAGAATCAAATTGTTAGGCTAAAAAATTCTGAATAGTGCAGGTCATGCATTTATTCAGTTTCTTTTCTGAAGAAATACATTCCGTTTTATTGGAGGACATCAAAGAAACAGAACACCATTTTATTTCATTCCTTTCTGTTAATCATTGTATAGTTGCCTGCTATATAACCTACAAGGTGGGAGTTTAATTGCCATAACTGTAAGTGTGGCTCTTATCAGATCATCACCAGTAAGTAATTGTATAATTACTTCATGTTGTATTGATGCATGTAAAGATGGATGTTTCTGAAGTTTTTATTAAAATTGTTTAGTCAAAAGTATCCTTACATTGGTCTAAAAAATATGTCTAACCAACCACCATAGTTATGAATGATCTTCCTTAATAATAAAAAGAGCTAATGATTTCAAAATAATGAAGGTTGGTTTTATCCATTTTGTTTGATTTTATTTACTTATTTATTTTCAAATACTGAAACTTCAATAGACTTCAGTCTACCTAAGAATCTTGGAAGATCCTAGGAGACTTCAGTTCACTTAGAAAAGCTGAGTCTGCACAAATGTCCAGAATATTAATGGTACTACTGTTGTATTTAACAATGATTTTGATATTTATTTTGAACAAAGCAATCCTAAGTAATTTGGCCACAAGAAAGACCAGTGCTAATGAAGAACTGTTAAATCTTTTTTGATATTCTGGGCCACTCTTTTTTTCTCCAGTTTTAATTAAGGACATTGATTATACCCTTAACAAGAAATCAGTTAAAATTTCTATGTACTATTGCTTTTTAAATGTCATTTTGTGGATGAAAGCTGGTTTAGATGGTGTTGTGGTTTAGCCCGGCTGGCAGCCAAACACCACACAGCCGTTCGCTCACCCTCCCCCCTCCCTCTCCGGGATGGGGGAGAGAAACGGGAAAGTGAAGTCTGTGAGTTGAGATAAAGACAGTTTATTAAGACAGGGAAAAGAATAACAATAATAATAATAATAGTAATAATAATAGTATTAATAGTAATAATGTGTACGAAATAAGTGATGCACAATGCAATTGCTCACCACCCGTTGACCGATGCCCAGCCTATCCCCGAGCAGCCGGCCGCCCCCTCCACCCCGGCTAGCCACCCCTATATATTGTTCAGCATGACGTCAGATGGTATGGAATACCCCTTTGGCCAGTTTGGGTCAGCTGTCCTGGGTCTGTCCCCTCCCAGCTCCTGTTGCATCCCTAGCCTGCTCGCTAGCAGGACAGAGCGAGAAGCTGAAAAGTCCTTGGCTTGGTGTAAGCACTGCTCTACAACAATTAAAACATCAGCATGTTATCAGCGCTCTTCTCATTCTAATCCAAAACATAGCACCCTGCCAGCTACTAGGAGGAAAATTAACTCTGTCCTACCTGAAACCAGGACAGATGGGGTCTATGTATTGAAGGAAGGAAGGAAGGAAGGAAGGAAGGAAGGAAGGAAGGAAGGAAGGAAGGAAGGAAGGAAGGAGGGAAGGAAGGAGGGAAGGAAGGAAGGAAGGAAGGAAGGAAGGAAGGAAGGAAGGAAGGAAGGAAGGAAGGAAGGAAGGAAGGAAGGAAGGAAGTGCAAAGACCTGTACCAGAGGACCCACCCCAAACACCAGTACATGTTGGGGGACAGTACATGCTGCTGGAAAACAACTTTGCACAAAAGGACCTAGGAGTGCTGGTGGACATCAAGTTGAACATTAGTCATCAATGTGCCCTTGCTGCTAAGAAGGTTAACAATATTCTTGGCTGCATTAGGCAAATCATCACCAGACAGTCAATACGAGTGATCCTTCCACTCTGCTCAGCATTGGTGAGGCTGCACCTGGAATGCTGTGTCCAGCTCTGGGCCACCCAGTACGAGACAGAAGTGCAGCTACTGTAAAGAGTCCAAAAGAGGGCCGTGATGATGAAGGGACTGGAGCACCTCTTCTATGAAGACAGGCTGAGAGAGTTGGAACTGCTCAGCCTAGAGAAGAGGAAGCTCAGGAGGGATCTCATCTATGTATACAAATATTTGAAGGGAGAGTGCAAAAAGAACAGTGCCAGGCTTTTTTCAGTAGTGCCCAGGGACAGGACAAGAGACAAGGGGTACAAACTGGTGCATAGGAGGTTCCCTCTGAACATTAGGAAGCATTTCTTTACAGTGCAGCACTGGCACAGGTTGCCTAGAGAGGATGTGGAGTCTCCCTCCTTGAAGATCTTCAACAGCCACTTGGACATGGTCCTGGGCGCCAAGCTGTATGTTTCTCTGCTTGAGCTGGGGGTTTTAGACAAGATGACCTCCAGAGGTACCTTCCAACCTTAACCATTCTGTGATTCTATGAGAAGAAGAATCCCAAAGACCTGAATTTTCCCACATGGAAATCAAATGTATTTCCCATAAACTGTATGAGAACAGGATGAAACTTGGGTTGAATAAAGTTAAAGATAAATAAATGAAGTTTAGCAGGTGTTTGTGTAGACATTTAGGATAGGTGATTGATTCTTGAGACTGAACACCTTGCACAGTACATGCGAAAGTATGCCACATAAAAATATTTTGCATTTCATTTCCTTATTCTCTCTGTATTCAAATGTCTGAGTTTGGAAGTATGTACTTTATGGCTCTGTGCAACAACCAGTTGTAAAAATCATTATTAAGATTACAAGAAAATACATCCCCTTAGGTAACAGCTATGGGAAAGAATGAGGATTATCCTCCTAGATGTAGTCCATGTCCACACTGTCACTAATGTTTTACAAAGCCACAGAAAAGCAAGTGTCTGTGCACCTGGAGATGACAGGCTAATGTACAGTTTAGCATGTGGATTTATCCTGTATGAAATGACCAGGAGAATGAGACATAATGAATAGCAGTATTGAGCCTAGAAGCACAGGGGAAGGTGACTGAAAAAATAGGAAGAAAAATGAATAAAGAAAGAAATAAAAATGGGTAGAAAATGAAAGGACTGTATTCAAATAGACTAAACATGTGCAGTCACTTGCCATTAAATACAGGAAAAATTAGAAGGGATGTCATTTTCCATCTGACTCCATTTATCTGACAATCAACACTTTTTATATTCATAATCCTGAATACTCATTTTAAATCCACATTAATGAGGTGATCAGACTGTTTTACTACTGCCTTATGAACCTTGCCAAAGAGAACTCATTTTCTCAGATCATTTGCTGCAGTATCAGCCCATTGTTTCATCCTGAATGGACTGCTATAACTCTTCTTGTATCTTACCTGTTAGTTTAAAATTGTAGAGATGGATAAATTAGAGTGCATTCCAGCACTCAGTTTTCAGATTGAGGAATCTGATCCTGATTGCCATTAACCAAAACAGTGGTTTCAAAATGTTAATATTTATCCACTTTAACACAATTTTTCTTTTTCTGATCACTTATTCTCATACATACTAGAGTTGAATGTGCTGCTCTTCCATATCTTGTATTCTTACTCTGAGGATTTTTGTTTGTGTACACAAACAAATACCTTTCTTGTTTTCATCTTATTTTTAAACAAACAGGTTAAAAATTCAGTTCATTTTGACATTGAAATCAGAGTTATGCCAGCAGCAGCAATGTATGACTTTTCTGGGGGAGGCTAGAGTTTCATATGTTCAGGGTTTGCTACTGTTGCTCCTCAGACTTCTGGTCTCCATCTCAAGTTTTAAAGCATATTACAGTATGTTTTGTGTGCTGAACATAGCTAAAACTCTGCCAACATTTACATAATAAAAGTGCTTATTTTCGGTGGATCCAGCTGTATGTTCAGTTGTAAAAATGTGCACTAGGCTAAAATTGGATGTACAGGGTTTCAATGTGAAATTAATACAAATTTTAAAATAAAAATAAAAATAAAAATCCACTTGATGAGTTCCGAGTTATAACTTCTGCAAAAGTAGTAGTTTGTGAGATTCCTTTTTGTGCTCTCATCTGGAAAATCAAAAAGCAATTTCACTTTTTCAAAATAATTATGTGATGAATCTGCTACTGCTTCCACAGAAGGTTTACCCTGTTCTTTAGACACAGGAATTGATTTTCATGTATATAACAGAGGTGAGCGTGTGTAGTTGTTCACAGAATCAGAATCACAGAATCACAGAATCACAGAATCGTCTAGGTTGGAAGAGACCTCCAAGATCACCTAGTCCAACCTCTGACCTAACACTAACAAGTCCTCCACTAAACCATATCACTAAGCTCTATATCTAAACGTCTCTTAAAGACATCCAGGGATGGTGACTCAACCACTTCCCTGGGCAGCCTATTCCAATGCCTAACAACCCTTTCAGTAAAGAAGTTCTTTCTAATATCCAACCTAAACCTCCCCTGGCATAACTTTAGCCCATTTCCCCTTGTCTGTCACCAGGCATGTGGGAGAAGAGACCAACCCCCACCTCGTTACAGCCTCCTTTAAGGTACCTACAGGGAGCGATAAGGTCGCCCCTGAGCCTCCTCTTCTCCAGGCTGAACAATCCCAGCTCCCTCAGCCGCTTCTCGTAAGACTTGTTCTCCAGACCCCTCACCAGCTTCGTCGCCCTTCTCTGGACTCTCTCGAGCACCTCAACGTCCTTCTTGTAGTGAGGGGCCCAAAACTGAACACAGTACTCGAGGTGCGGCCTCACCAGAGCTGAGTACAGGGGGACAATCACTTCCCTAGACCTGCTGGCCACGCTGCTTCTTATACAAGCCAGGATGCTGTTGGCCTTCTTGGCCACCTGAGCACACTGCTGGCTCATATTCAGCCGACTACCAACCAATATTCCCAGGTCCTTCTCTGCCAGGCAGCTTTCCAACCACTCATCTCCCAGCCTGTAGCGCTGCTTGGGGTTGTTACGCCCCAGGTTCAGGACCCGGCACTTGGTCTTGTTGAACGTCATACAGTTGGCCTCAGCCCATCGGTCCAGCCTATCCAGATCCTCCTGCAGAGCCTTCCTACCCTCGAGCAGATCGACACACGCACCTAACTTGGTGTCGTCTGCAAACTTACTGAGGGTGCACTCAATCCCCTCATCCAGATCATCGATAAAGATATTGTAGAGGACTGGCCCTAGTACTGAGCCCTGGGGGACTCCACTAGTGACCAGCCTCCAACTGGATATGACTCCATTCACCGCAACTCTTTGGGCCCGGCTATCAAGTGAGTTTTTAACCCAACGAAGCGTACACCAGTCCAAGCCACGAGTAGCCAGTTTTTTTGAGGAGAATGTTGTGGGAAACGGTATCAAAAGCCTTACTGAAGTCAAGGTAGACCACATCCACAGTCTTTCCCTCATCCACTAATAGAAGGAGATCAGGTTCATCAAGCAGGACCTGCCCTTCATAAACCCATGCTGACTGGGCCTGATCGCCTGGTTGCCCTGTAAGTGCCGTGTGATGACACTCAAGATAATCTGCTCCATGAGCTTTCCTGGCACTGAGGTCAAACTAACAGGCCTATAGTTCCCCGGGTCTACCCTCCGACCCTTCTTGTAGATGGGCGTCACATTTGCTAGCTGCCAGTCGACTGGGACCTCCCCTGATCGCCAGGACTGCCAATAAATGATGGAAAGCGGCTTGGCCAGCTCCTCCGCCAGTTCTCTCAGTTCCCTCGGGTGGACCCCATCCAGCCCCATCAACTTGCGTACATCCAAGTGCTGTAGCAGGTCGCCAACCATTTCCTCGTGGATAGTGAGGGCCACATCCTGCTCCCCATCCCCTTCCACCAGCTCAGGGTACTGGGTATCCAGAGAACAACTGGTTTTGCCGCTAAAGACTGAGGCAAAGAAGGCATTAAGCACCTCAGCTTTTTCCTCATTCCTTGTAACTAAGTTTCCCCCCGCATCCAGTAAAGGATGGAGATTCTCCTTAGTCCTCCTTTTTGTGTTGATGTATTTGTAAAAACATTTTTTGTTATCTTTAACCGCAGTAGCCAGATTGAGCTCCAGATGAGCTTTGGACCTTCTAATTTTGTCCCTGCACAGCCTCGCAACATCCTTATAGTCCTCCTGAGTGGCCCGCCCTCTTTTCCAAAGATTATAAACCCTCTTTTTTCTCCTAAGCTCGAGCCACAACTCTCTGTTCAGCCAGGCCGGTCTTCTTCCATGCTGACTTGTCTTTGGGCATGTGGGGACAGACCACTCCTGAGCCATTAAGATTTCCTTCTTGAACAGTGCTCAGCCTTCCTGGACTCCTCTGCCCTTCAGAACCACCTCCCAAGAGACTCTGCCAACCAGTGTCCTGAACAGCTCAAAGTCAGCCCTCTGGAAGTCCAAGACAGCAGTTTTACTGGTCCCCTTCCTGGCTTCGCCAAGAATAGAGAATTCTACTATTTCGTGGTCACTCTGCCCAAGACAGCTCCCGACCACCACATCTCCCACCAGTCTGTCACTGTTTGTAAACAGAAGGTCTAGCGGGGCACCTCCCCTGGTAGGCTCTCTAACCAGCTCCGTCCAGAAGCTATCTTCCACGCTCTCCAGAAACCTCCTAGACTGCTTTCTCTGGGCTGTGTTGTGCTTCCAGGATATGTCTGGGAAGTTGAAGTCCCCCACGAGAACAAGCGCTGACAATTTTGCAACTTCTGCCAGCTGCCTGTAGACCTCCTAATCTATCTCCTCATTCTGGTTCAGCTGTCTATAACAGACCCCCACCAGGATGCTTGCCCTGTTGGCCTTCCCACTGATCCTAACCCACAGAGACTCAACCTTATCAGTCCCAGCCTCGAGTTCCACAACATTAAAACACTCTCTAATATGGAGAGCCACACCACCACCCCTTCTGTGCTGCCTGTCCCTTCTGAAGAGCCTATAGCCAGACATTGCAGCACTCCAGTCATGAGAGTGGTCCCACCACGTTTCCGTGATGGCAACCAAGTCATAGCCTGCCTGCTGCACGATGGCTTCCAGCTCCTCTTGTTTGTTACCCATGCTGCGTGCACTAGTGTAGATGCACTTCAGTCGGGCCATTGCCTTCGCCCCCGGCCTTGCCATTGTTCCCCCTGGCACAGCTCCAACAAGCCTTATTTCAGCCCCATCCCCCTTCTTACCTAGTTTAAAGCCCTCTCAATGAGCCCTGCCAGCTCCTGGGCTAGGATACGTTTTCCCCTTAGAGATAGGGACCCGTCTGTGGCCATCAGGCCGGGTGCCGAGGAAAGCGCCCCAAGGTCAAAAAAAACAAAATTTCTGTGTTGGCACCAGCCTCTGAGCCACGTGTTAATCAGGTGGGCTTTCTGTGTCCACTCTGTACCCGTCCCTGCCATTGTAGGGATGGACGAAAACACCACCTGTACTCCCGCTCCATCCACTAACCGTCCCAGTCCCCTAAAGTCCCGTTTGACAGCCTTCAGGCTTCTCTCTTCAATATTATCACTGCCAGCCTGGACTATCAAAAGTGGATAGTAGTCAGAGGGGCAAACCAGGTTGCGAAGCTTTCTGGCAACATCCCCGACCCTGGCCCCAGGGAGGCAGCAGACTTCTCTATGGGTAGGGTCAGGCCAACAAATAGGGCCCTCTGTCCCCCGGAGAAGGGAGTCGCCTACAACAATTACCCTTCTGTCTTTCTTGGTGGAGGCAGTCTTGAGGTGTGGAGTCGACCTCCTCGCCCTAGGTATCCTCCTGGGTAGACTTTCTACCTCATCTTCACCCACCGGTCTCTCAAGTTCTATCTAGGGCCTCAAACTTGTTGTGTACTTGCACCTGGGAAGGTGGGGGCGGTAGGGGAGGGGGCGTCTCCTGCGAGGTCGAGCAGGGACCTGTCTCCATTCCTCCTTAACTCCTATGTCCCCTCCCTCTGCCCAACAGGGCAGGGGGTCCACCCCCATTTGGGGTGTCTCACCCCTGTACCTCTCCTTCAGGCCCTGCAGAGAGTTGCTCCACCAGCCTATCTCCTGCTCACACTCCCTGATAGCCCTCAACCTCTCCACCTCCTCCCTGAGCTCTGACACCAGGCGGACCAGGTCATCCACCTGCTTGCACCTCACGCATACAGTCCCTCTGCCTCCCTCAGACGGCAGCAACAGGCTCAGACACTCCCTGCATCCAGAGACCTGAACTGCCGCATTTTTGAGCAGGCAGTCAGTCGGGGTGGTTACAGACTTTCTAGAGAGAGCAGTCTGCCTGGTGTACACCATTGCAGCCCAGCTAGCGGTCAGCAGCCATTAGAGGAGTTGTTCGTATGGGCGGGGGGGGAACATTCTGCGCTGTCTGCCCTCCCTGCTCGCCCTGCCTGTGCGCACTGCCCTGCAAACTGCCGCGCCCTGCCCTTCTGACGCGCCACGCCCTGTTCGCCCGCCCTGTTCGCAGCGCTCCTGGTCGCTTGTGCTCCCTAGGGGCTGCTTTTGAACGGCCGGGGAGGGGGCGCTGCTGGCTTCGCCTACGCCTCGTCAGCCTCCCTCGCGAGGGCTGCCGGGTCCTGGCAGCTCCCTCGAGTGGGCTCGATGCTGGAAAAAAAGCCCTGCCTGTCCCGATCCCCCGCTCTGCTGCAGAATGCATCTGCCCCAGAGCCGATCGCCTCGGCAATTGTTTATTGAGAAGAATTCAAAAATGACACACTGTCATCCTGCTCACACAGTGCGTTGTTACTGATGGGTTTGTTCATCAGAATCCTACTTCTGCAAAAACAGAGCTGAGTATATCAATATATAATTTTGGCTTCTTGGCAGGGAACAGAATTTGTAATGCACTCTGTCAAAGTAGGTGTGAAAATCTTGTCTCTTACTTTATTTTGTGTGCTTTATGGAGTTGCTTAGCTTAGAATACAAGCAGAAATAACACACACCTACAAAAATTAAATTCTGAAAAGTCTTATTTCTCCCTACTCCTAACTGTATAGTTCTAGGAAGTATTCCTAGGCCCATTCTCAGTGATCCCACATTATGCTCCTTACATGTCTAAATGACAAAGTCTGACTCAGGAGATGTTTTCTTTTTTGATGTGGATTTTTCTCTCTGACAAGGATCTCTTTAACTTATCCACAGATAAGTTAAAGAGATCCTGAGGGAGCTTTCCAAGAAATGTACATAAATTTCAGAGGATGAAATGCATTTCTTCTGCTAGTGGGCAGTCAGGAAATTGCAAGGCACCCTTTCCTTGAACAGAGCCTGCAACTGTTCTGTGGTGGCAGAACAGATTTGGAAACAAGGGTTTATTGGTGCATGGACATTACAGGTTGCTGCTGTCCCTCCTGAATGTGCAAAGAACACAGAGAAAAACTTCTTTCTTATTCAGGAGTGCCAAATCTTTGTCCAAACCGTTTTGCAATGGGAATTTATTTTTTTTATTATTATTTTTTTTAATCTATGTTATGAGAATTATAATATTTAGATTAATGTGTGTGTATATGTATATATATATGTGAACCAGTGAGTATCCTGGCACTGTGTGCTATAATTATGTGGTGAGTGCATTATAGAGATTTAGAAATAGGTTCTCCCTTTAGCATCAGTTTTTACACCTGAACATGTCTTCCATAAATATTTCTTGTCAGAAGAAATAGGCTACTTATCTGTGTGAAAAATCAAGGTTAAGGAAATCAAGGGCAGCACAATAAGGCAATTAAAATAGGCCATTTTGCTGATGGAAAACAAGCAACAAACAAAATATTTGTATCTACCAAATTACTTTTTGTAATAATGTGTGTTGAAATATTCAGATATGCATGTAAACTTTTTAAAAGAGAAGCTAAAATGCAATACTCCATAAGGAGTTCAGCAGAAGACATGCAGAGGAAATTTCTTTAAAGACTGTTCCTTCCAATAAATTTAAAGCAAAACAAAACAAAACAAAAATTATGGGAAAAAATCTCTTATTTACATAACCTTACCATAACTTATAACCTCTAGACAAGAGTTTCAGATAAAATAGCAAAACATATAAAGCGACAAAGACCAAAAGACTACTTTATCAAACCTAATGACTGTTACATTTATTTATTTTGTGTACAATACAAAATTAAATGGAATATTAAAGATGTTACCATTAAAGATGCAGGTTGAAGTCACAAGTGTTTAAGACTGTTGCTAATTTCATCTTCCAGAAGCTGAAGTCTATAGTGTTTCTTCATGGCACACAAAATAATGAATTATACTATACAGCCTAAAATACAAAATATGTAAACAGGAAAAGCTAGTAATTCTAAACTGGCAAGAGAAAATTGGGTCCAGAGCTGAAGTGAGAGGAAATATGATTTTTTATCACTTGTACAATATTAATAGTACACAAGTATTTTAAAAGTATGAAGAGTGTTCCTGGTTTTAGAGCCCAATCAAAATGTGGTGACAGCTACAATCCCATCGTGTTCTGTTTTTTTTCAGGATGGGGTTAAATTCAGAATCCTTACAATTAAGTGTCTTATTTTCATGTTCTTGGATGTTTGGGCAAGGCTATACTCATTTTCCTTTCTTTTAAGAACACGTGGAAAAGGAAGAAAAAAAAAAAAAAAAGGCAAACCAAACCAAACCTTCTTCTGGAACTTTAACATATGGCTGGTAACCACATAAAGATCTGGACCTGTGTGCATTCAGGGTCAGTGAACCATTCACCATCAAAACAATCACTCCTTCTTTGTCTCTATGTATGAGGGAAAATCCTAGAGAAATCAGGCAACAGGAGATGGAGGCATGTCTGGGGCAATACTTACTTCTTGGTATATTAATGAACCAAAAAGGAATTTCCCGGAGTGATAAAACTGGTCTAAATCCACCTTCTAGCATCCTTTGGTAGAGTATGATACAGACATTATTTCTTATAATATAAAATCGTAGAATCATAGAATGTTTTGGGTTGGAAGGGACCTTAAAGATCATCTAATTCCAACTCCCCTGCTATGGGGAGTCTTCCAGTAAACCAGGTTGCTCAAACCCCCATCCAACCATCTCAAGCATCCATTGCTACATGAGGATTAAAGTCCAGCTTTTTTCCAGGAAAAAAGCATGTGAAAAATGTTACTGCAGGCCACTAAGCTATCACTACATGCTAGTCTACATCCAGGAACATTTTCAGGAGTGCTGGTAAGGCAGGAGTTAACAGAACAAACAGAGAGATCAGCATCTCCAACAAATCTTACACCTATGCTGATGGGTTATACACTGGATACTGCATATTCTGTATACATGACACTCATTTAAATACAATTTTTGCCAGCCATTAGAATCTCTTAGCTGGTGTCTGCAATGTCCTTTATTCATACCTAAAGCCAAACAGCTATTTCTTTTTAAGTCTGTGAGCAACAAAACAGGACTTCTGACACTTATCAGCAAGAAAGCAAGGGGAATAGTTTGTCTTCTATTCTTTTGATCTGTACAGAAACATGTAAAAGATTGTATAAAACATAAATGCTTCTCATTTAACCTGTATACTTGGGTAGGCAAGGAAAGGAGGCAGCTTACTTGTTTTTCAAAGCAGCAACATCTTTAAAATAGACAGAATGAACCCCGCATCCTATTAAAGTTAATTGAGGTGAAACTCATTGATTTTAAAGGAGTAAGATTTCACTGTCACTCTGTTAAAGCCATTTATTTCAGTGACCTCTACAGCAATTATAATATATAGGTGTTTGTTTATATAAGTACACTCCCCAACTTTTATGTAGTCTATTGTACATTTTTGTTGTGAAAGGTGAGTCCACATATTATGTAACATTGACATCTAGATTGACTTCTCTTTCTGTACTATTGGTATACACTGCAGAAAACCATGAAATAACAAGAAGCAACCACAAAGAGTTACCAGCTTTTTAAAGATCACCAGCAAGTGATGGAGAGATCACTATTAGTGATGGATGGGCATCTTTGTGCTATAAAACAGAATGTTAGCCCATTTTACAAATGTTAGTCCATTTTACAAATGGGCTATTTTCATTCATAAAATTGGCTGTTTAGTCAACAAAATAAAATTCTAACCAAATAGTCTCAGGATCAGCAGAATTATTTTAAAGACTAACGTTATCTTCAAGACTAACATCAAGCAAAATAATTAATTGCATGCAGAAGGAAGAGTTTACAAGTAACTGGAACTTGTTAATTTATTTTCACTTCACATTATGAACTTGATAATTTCCTTAAATTTTATTTTGTTTTTATCTTTATATGCATACAGGAAAATCCAACTTTTTTTTTGTTTGTTTGTTTTCCTTCTATTCCTTTTGCTTCCTTTCCCTTTTCCACCTAATTTAAGGTACCTTTAAAAGTCTTGAAATACTAATACAATACAACCCCCTAAATTTAAAAGAGTAAAATGGAAAAAAATATGAAATATGTAAAAGTGTAAAGGATGAAATGTTGAAGAATGTTGAATATTTTAAAAAGTGAACTCTAGTACTGGTAAATTAATAATTGTAAAATCATAGAATGTCTCAGTTTGGAAGCGACCTTAAAGAACACCTAGTTCCAACCCCCCTGCCATGGGCAGAGATGCCACCCCTAGATCAAGTTGCCCAGGGCCTCATCAAACCTGGTCTTGAATGCCTCCAGGTATGGAGCATCCACAGCTTCTCTGGGCAACCTGTGCCAGTGCCTCACCACCCTCTGAGTGAAGAATTTCTTCCTTCCCTCTAATCTAAATCTCCCCTCTTTTAGTTTAAAACAATTCCCTCTTGTCCTGTCATGGTCTGCCTGAGCAAAAAGCCACTCATCTTTTTATAAGCCCCCTGTAAGTATTGAGAAGCTGCAATAAAGTCACCCTGGAGCCTTTTCTTCTTTAGTCTGAACATCCCCAGCTCTCTCAGCCTTTCTTCACAGGAGAGGTGCTCCAGCCCTCTGATCATTTTCGTGGCCCTCCTCTAGACCCCTTCTAATAGATCCACATCCTTCTTGTACTGGGGATCCCCGACCTGGACACAGTATTCAAGTGAAGCTTCACAAGGACAGAGTAGAGAGGACAATCACCTCCCCTTGGCCTGCTGGCCACCCCTCTTTTGATGCAGCCCAGGATGCTGTTTGCCTTCTGGGCTACAAGCGTTCACTACTGGTTCATGTCAATCTTTTCATCTGCTAGAACTCCCAAGTCTTTCTGTGCAGGTCTGTAGTCAATGAGTTCTTCTCCCATTCATCATAATGACTTGCGATACGTCAAAGATCCCAGTACACCTGCAGTTTGGTTTCCCCAAGTGTCTTCGTACAAAGAAATTCTGTATATCTCTCATTAATTAGGCAGGTTTTGTACTTAGAATTTCTCAAAGAACACATTCAACATTGTTCTGACTGTAAAGCTAATAGACACATTTATGTTTACAGTACTCAGCAAAACATGCGTTGAGATGGCTGGGTTTTTTTGCCTTTCTCCTTCTTTACCTACTACCTGCATTTGAAGAGCCTTTGATGTCTGTATGCAAAAGATAACGTCTATCTCCTGTAACCCTGGAAGCAGCAGGCTTCAGTCAGAGACACCCTGCAGCCATCTTCTCAACTGGGGGAGGGAGGAGTTTTCCCAATCTTTGATTCAAAATTTTCTTTAAAAGAAGAGAAAAAAACAATAGAAGAAAAGGAAAAGAAAACAAACAAACAAACAAAAAAGCTGTTGAAATAATTTCACCTCAAATTCCTCCCTTGTCAGTACACAAGTCAATTTGGTGTTTTTTGTGTTCCCTACTTGCCATGTCTTAAAAGGGAAAGCTCTTTGTCTCCAAAATGAAGGAAGGCAAAATGAAACCCTCAGAATATTTATCAGTATTGTGATTCCACTAATTGAATAGCTTATGCTGTAAATGAATGGATCTGAAACAAATTTCATTTTATTATGTATGAACATCCTGAGAAATAATTCTGGAATAAGTATTTCAATACTTATGTGCCAGTGAAAGAACAGGCATTACTCAAAGGCTTACTGCTTCATTAGCTGTGAAAAAAACTTCTCTGCAGAACTTCCTATAACAGTTAATCCTATTCATTGGCCTTATCTGTAGGTTATTTTGTAACTTCTGCATTAATAAGTAAAAGGGAATTTTCCTTTCTCCTCCAACAAATACCTGATTTACACAAACAGAAAAAAAAAAAAAAAAAGACAAAAAAGAAAAACACATTTAACTCTATAACCACTCTTCAGCACTTTGTTTATTCAGCTTTTTATTGCATAAACTGATGCAAAGTAAGACTTTTTCTTTGTTAGAGTGCAAATCTGCAAATACACAGCCTCTCAGGTGAATTGTTTCAGTACAGGAAAAAAAAATAAAACATAAACAAAAACTTCTGTCTACTATTTTAACAAATACTCTATAGGTATTTTAATCGTGTATTTTATAAATACTAGAGAAACATTTTGTACGTTATCAGACTCTCTCTACCAGACTCTTTTTGAGGATCATAGAATGAGATGGGCATAATTTATGGCTTAAGCACATTTTAATGTAAACTCAAATTTGAATTTGGAAACCATGTTTGAGCTTAAAATATAACTCTGTAATACAGTCCATCATGAAAACTCTTTGGCAACAGCTTAAAAGAATCTGAGTCTTTAAAAGATCAGATAACATACAAGTTTGCCAATAATTATTTCAAAAAGAATATATGAAATAGAAACTAAAATTTAAAAAATAAAAATAAAAATAAAAATATATGTTTTGTGTTACGTACATTAAAACCTACAGAAATAAGGTATTTATTATTTTCATTTACCTGATGGATTGTTTATGCAACAAAAAGCAAAATATGCCAAGTGGTGAAGAGTGGTTATAGAGTTATATATATGAATGTCCAAGACTCCCAGCATCCATCGCTTTGCTTGTAGTATTACTGACATTAATCTGACCTCAGGCTTAGCTGATCAACATGACCAAAGAAGAACACAAGAAGAAAATAAGTTACGGAAACAGAAAAACAAAGTCTTCAAAGAAACACTTTGAAGACTTTAAAAGAGATGTAGTTCACTACAGGTAGCATAAATATCCATGAAGTGATTCTTTCCAATGGTAGCAATTTGGAGTGTAAAGTTATGCAGAAAAAGGAGTCTCTGACCAAGAAGTTGTCAATAAACCTACAGCAAACTGTTTGGGAAGAGAAGAGAAACACCTTCTGACTTTAATTTTAAAGGAAATAAACTAAATGCAGCATTTCATTCATTTTTATCAGCATCTTTCACATATGAACAAACTATTTTATTTTTTGAGAAATAGCCCCTCAGGGAGTTCTCTTGTGACCTGACCTATTTCCTGCTAAGTTCAGAATAGATGAGCTCTGTTCCACCCATTGTCCAGGCCAGAGGTCTAAGATGCTGGTGATGCTCTTTAATCCAGAAGGTATTGAGGTACCCATTTTTTTTTTTTTTTTGAGGGAGTTTGTCATAGCAACTAAGAAGAGTAATTCTAACATTTGATGTAAAACTGGCACTAATCCTCAAGCCTAGGTGTGTTTTGATTCAAACTTAACCCAAGCAGTATCTGAACATCCACTGGTAAGGATCTGTGAATGAATGTTTCAGCACAAGAATCGAAAGAATTTTTTGAACCCTGCATGAACAAATCCCCATATGTGACAGCTTTACCTGTATATTATACATGTTTATATTTATACACACTCATAATATTTATATATTCTATATAAGCACTAATACATATAAGAGATATAATATTAAATTAAGAATATATCTGTGTATGTATTTGTTAAAAAACACTCTGTCCTAATCAAATAAGGACATATCTCTGATGTGCCCATATCTCCCTAGTGAAATGTGTCTAAGTTGAACCTTTCTTTTCCCATTTCTGTGCACATCTGCCTCAGGTTTGTCCAAACCCAGCTGCAGTGAAACGGAATTAATGAGGATGGACATAGGCAGGAAAGGCTGAGAACTTGCACTTAGTGTAAGGCAACACTGTCAATTTTCTCAGCTAAAAATGTCTAGGAATTGTAATTTGTAATTGCCCAAGTATTTGGTGGCATCAAGAGTTGAATAGTTTTGCCACATGCCTGTAACCTTCTGTTAGCAGCTGAGAGGAGATTTTAAATCTAATAAAATATTGATTTCAGTTCCAAAAATGAGTAGATTCAACTATAATATATATTTTATAAACATTTAAGTTTTTCAGGTGCTGAAGACTTGTTGAAATGTTAATCATAAAAATGATTATTACCTGCATTTTTCCATAAAGACTACTAAATACCTTGCCTAAAGCAGCAAAAAAATGCTGTACATTTGGTCTCAGTCTTACTTTAGCTACAAGAGAGGAATTTTATATTTTACTGTGTTGAAACACACCAGGAAATGTGAGGGCAAATCCAGTCTTTAGGGTCGTATAGTTTTATCTTTTGTATTTCTCTAGCTATAGAATTTTTTTCCTCTGTGAAGAGCCCACTAACTAAATCAACTCTTCCAAAATAGCTTTTTGTCTTGATGTGAAAATGTCATACAATGGACAATCCAATACTTGCCTTGATAGAATGTTCCAACTACAAATTGCTTTTCACAAACATTTCTCAAGAGACAGCAAGAGATCCTTAGATTTTAATAAATGATACATCCTAACATAAAAATGAGGTACTAAAGTAATTCCAGTCGGTTTGTATATGAAGTGTCACTGAAGTCAATTGAAGAACTGATGCCTTTTTGTTTATTTATGTCAAGAAATCCATATAAATTGCAACTGTAGGCTTGTTTTACATAGTATAGAGTTTGCTTTTAGATACAACCCAGTAAAATCAAAGGATCACCATTATTCTCAGCTGAGGTTTTTCAGATTCCTGTGGGTTTAACTGAAAACAACAACAACAAAAACCTGAACTGTTATAAACAGCTGAATTAATTGAAACCTTAATAAATACTTCACTCTGAACAGGTTGCATACATCAGAGACATGTGGACAAAGTATCATAGGAATCATATAATTGTAGAATCATTAAGGTTGGAAAAGACCTCCAAGATCATCTGGTCCAACCATCCCCCTACCACCAATATCTCCCACTAAACCATGTCCCTAAAGACCACATCCAACCTTTCCTTAAACACCACCAGGGACGGTGACTCCATCACCTCCCTGGCCAACCCCTTCCAATGCCTGACTACTCTGAGTCCTGCTAGTTACACTATTCCTGATACAAACCAGAATGCCATTGGCCTTCTTGGCCACCTGGACCCACTGCCAGCTCATGTTCAGGTGAGCATCAACCAACACTCCCAGATCATTTTCCTCTGCACAGCTTTCCAGCCACTCTGCCCCAAGCGTGTAGTGCTGCATGGGGTAGTTGTGACAAAAGTTGTGACAGGACCTGGCACTTAGCCATGTTGAACCTCATCCCATTGGCCTCTGCCCATTGATCCAATCTGTCCAGGTCCCTCTGCAGGGCCCTCCTACCCTCCAGCAGATCGACACTTCCCTCCAACTTTTTGTTGTCTGCAAAGAATGAAGAAGGAAGAGAAGGAAACAATAAAATCTAACCTGAAAACCTAGTATATCTGTAAGAAAACATCCAGAATCCACATGTAAACACATGGCAATATTTTGAAAGAGGTAAAACTGTATAAAACTTAGGGATAATTCTGGTAAGAAAAAGAAACTCGATCTTGGAAGGTCATACAATACAAACACAAGATGTTTTGACCTGCCCTATAAAATAATGACGGTGAAATTCACAGCAGGTTTACATCACAAAAAGGGAGAGAAGGATCCCTTGTAGCACTTGATTACACATTTGCAATATGATGCACAGTTGTGGGCAACTCAATACAAGAAACTTGCCAAGAAATTGAAGGATATGATTAAATGACTAGAAGGCTTCATTTATGAGTTACTGTAACTCATCTAAGTAGATACACAGTAAATATAGTGGTACAAATATCTTATAACTACCATACAACATTCATAAATCTTACAAGACAGCTGCAGAGGAACAGAGACTGATAACTGCTTGAAAGGGGTAAACTCTTGTACCACTCAAATCAATGTTGTTCTCAGGGTAAAACCCTCCATAGCTTGGGGAGGAGGCAGAAAAAATCTTGAAAATAACAGGATTATTTGTATTTGCAATTCTATTGCAATTACAATACAGAGTAGGAAACAACAAAAAAAAAAAAAAAAAAAAAAAAAGAAGACTAGACATCAGAATAGAAAAATTATGATGATCTAAGACCATTTGAATATATATATATATATATATATAAATAAATCAGAACTAAGAAAAAAACACTACAAAATGTCCAAGGATGCCTTTCCAAGAATGAAGAGCAGCATACAGCTATTCTGGTTCTGTGGTTCGATCCATATAGTAAATCCTGCTTTCAGATTCTCATTTCCCCTATTTTCTCTTATACTCGTTCATAGCGTTTTGCAAAGATTGTTTTCCCACCCTATTACTCACAGCTATTCCTTTCCATATACTCAACATACTGTTTAACCCGTTCTTTGAAAATACATGGGATATTAGTTTTTATTTCTTCTCTTTATAGATAACCCAATCTATCACAGACAAACATTTTATTCACAGACACATAATGCTCATAGTCAAAGTACTTTTATTTGTTGTCAGTCTAGTCAATGTGTTTCATCTGAAGGATTAGATGGAAACAAAAATGTGGATAAAATGTCTCACTGTTGCATAATTATTTTCTTATTTTTCAATAAGAAAAGAAAGAGGAACCAAAACATCAAATATAATGAGGTTATTACTGAAGAAAAAATATAATAAATTTCTAATATATAACACAACTACAATGATATCAGCTAAAATTTAAACAAAGTAATCTGCTTTTGTTAGATATGCAAAATGCAAATGAGACATTTTAGTAGTGTTCCAATCTCTTGCAATATTCACAACAGTGATACTAATGAGGAGATGATAAGGTTAATAAACATTTCCTTTTATTATACTATTAATTTCAAGTTATAAAATTTCATTTTGTCAGGTTCCTTTGCAAATTTGAAAATACCACTTCAGACAAAACTAAGCTTTGCCTTTCATAGACACAAACAGAAAAATGCTTATAACGACACACCTGTAATGCCTGCATGTTCCCTGAAAACAAACAAACAAAAGTAAACAGAAACAACAACACAAAAACATGTAATATCCTAACCATATTGTGACTCTGTAGGTATGATAAATCAAGTAACTGGAATAATAAGTCAAGTTTTTAAACTTTTTCCTAATGCTCTTATCAACACTTGAGAGGTAAATCACCGCAATAATGAATGTATTCAAGTGTATTTGTATCGCTAATGAAACTCACATCAAATTAGAGATCATACTTTGCCTTCTGAGAGTGAAGAATATTGTATGTTATTATCTGCAATTAGGCATGAAAGATAACATTTACAGAGTCAAAGCTTCAGCAAAAATTAGTGAATAGAAAAATACACAACAGATACTGAAATTAGTACAAGAGAGAAAGCCCAGGTAGAGAAGCCTGTGCCTTCATTCATCTTTTTGTGTTTTCTAAGACTACTAAAATCTCAGCACTATTGCAGCCTATAATATAATATAACATAATATAATATAATATAATTAATATAATATAATGCATCACCTCTATGCATCACCTCTATTTAATGAAAAATCCTGGGGATTCTTAAAACTTTGGAGAGATTTGTAAAAACCTTGTACAGGCAAAAATGGATAAAAATAATAGAAGGGTCATTTTGTCTTCGAACACTTTGTGAAAAAGGCAGCAACTATGCCATAAAAAGCTGACAGAGCATATTTAGTCTAAATGGGGCTGCTGTTGTGCCTTTTTCAGAAAATATGCTATAAAGGAAATTCTATGCAAAAGTTTAATGTTTACATCATGGTTTTAGAAAAAAGATATTTTAAAGGTTTGAATAGACTTGGAATGAATATTCAAACATGAGTGCATATCCAAATCACAAATTTAAGGGCTGACTTTTCAAATGCAAATTAATTTGTTTTAGTGGGAGTACCCACTTATCATCTTCAGCAGTGGTCATCATTAAAAACGCTTAACTCAAAAGCCTTATCTACAAATTTCTGAAATTCAGACTTCATTTATCAAGCTACCTAAGCCATGCTCGAATCTTCTCACTTTCTATGGGAAATGAAATAACATGTATTTCTGAAACTTAGAAAGCAACATCTATTATTTTCTCCAAATGAAGTTTACTGAAGATAAACTGGTAGCTTTTCTTCTTTCACATGGAAAGAAAAAAATAAAAATCCACTGCATGTACAAGCTTGCTTTATCATCTTAAAACCTCCTACAGCTGATGACCCCTTAAAACAGCAACTCCCCTAAAGACCATAAAATAAAAGGAGGTATGTAGTACATTTAAAAACAATTTTAATAGCAAATAAGATTTTATCAGTTTGTAGTTGGCAATAGCCATCTGGAAAGATATCACCTGTGATAACAACAGTAAGCACAAATGCAACTAGTTTTAAAACAAAGTCTTCTTCCTGCATTGATTTAGATGTGATAATCAAAGGAGCAATTAATTGTTTAATTTAGGTATTAGAGCTTTCTTCTTGGATCTTAAGTACGTAAAAAGTGTTCTAAACAAGTTTACATCCTATTCAATATTCCAGTTTTTTATTGTCTTTTTGAAAAACGATTTCATATAGCCTATTCTCGGAAATGGTCTGGAAATTTAAGCCTTGGGTCTGGTCTAAATAAAAACAAAACAAAACAAAGGAAAAACTCTCTATTTAAATTTGCTTTTTTTCCTTTAAATCATTTATGTTTTATGTATGTCATAGAATCATAGAATGGTTTCGGTTGGAAGAGATCATTTAATTCCATCTCTCACCTGCCATAGGCAGGGATGCCACCCTTAGATCAAGTTGCCCAGGGCCTCATCCAACCTGATCTTGAATACCTCCAGGTATGGAGCATCCACAGCTTCTCTGGGCAACCTGTGCCAGTGCCTCACCACCCTCTGAGTGAAGAATTTCCTCCTACCCTCTAATCTAAATCTCCCGTTTTAGTTTAAAAGAATTCCCCTTTGTCCTATCACTATCTGTTTGTGTAAAAAGTCACTCTCCATCTTTTTTATAAGCCCCCTTTAAGTACCGTAAGGCCACAATAAAGTCACCCTGGAGTCTTTTCTTCTTTAGTCTGAACGTCCCCAGCTCTCTCAGCCTTTCTTCACAGGAGAGGTGCTGCAACCCTCTGATCAACTTCATGGCCCTCCTCTAGACCCACTCCAACAGATCCACATATGATCCACAGATCCACAGACCTGGATGCAACACTCCAAGTGGTGCTTCATTAGGGCAGAGGAGACAATCACCTCCCTTGTCCTGCTGGCCATGGCCTCTGTTGATGAAGCTCACCTTCTGTGATACAGTTCACCTTCTGGGTTGTAGGTATGCACTGCTGGCTTATGTTGAGCTTTTCATCTATCAGAACCTGCAAGGTTCTCCTAGAAACAGAACAGGGCCACTCTCAATGAGTTCTTCTCCCAGTCTGTACTCATGTCTGAGATTGCCCCAACTCAGGTGCAGCACCTTGCACTTGGGCTTGTTGAACCTCTTTAAGTTCACATGGGCCCATTTCTCAAGCTTGTCCCTTTGGAAGGTATCCCATCCTTCTTTTGTATCTACTGCACTACTTAGCTTTGTGCCACCTGCAATCTTGCTAAAGGTGCACTTGATCCCATTGTCAACATAATTGATAAAGATATGGTCCCAAGACACTGGTCCCAAGACAGACCCCTGAGGGACACCACTCACCATTGGCCTCCACCTGGACATAGACCACATCTCTCTGGATAACATTCATAACAAGCTGGCTGTTTATACCTGGTGGACATTTCAAGACCAGTCAATATTGCTTGAGGCCCACTGCTGGAACTTCATACATGAAGTCACCAACCACAACTCAGTCAGGGCTTCTGTGGACTGATGATGATAACTTTATCTATGTCTTTTTGACCTCTGGGTTAGACTACTGGAAAGTTTTACTTCATTACTTCTTTCATAAAACGCTGTCTGAGTTCTTACTAGTAAGAAAAAGCTGTTGAAAGCATTTTAAGCCACACTAAGCAGCCCCAGTTTAATCTAATAATCTTCGGGGATTTATACCAATACTTATTGTCAAATATTTATTAAATTTTATAATTGCAGTAGGTTCCAGCAGACTCTGGAACATGCATTTATATGACTTGCTAACCCCAGATTAGCGTATTCAGAGGTAAAGACCCTTCTGTTCTATAGTACAAGGCAACATTGCACGTCTACCTTTAATTTGTGTCTCACTTCCAAAAAAATAAATAAAAAAAAATCTAGGCTGCTTTTTTTTTTTTCCCCTCTCTCTTTTCTTTGTTTGTTATCCTTTTTAACCTTAGTTCACTCCAGCAGAGTGATTTTGTCCAGCGCATTATTTCACAAAATGGAGAGAGTGTAAGTTTGTACAAAAGGTATACAACAGTTTGTTTAGTATTTTATTGTCAGAAGAGCACATTTGTTCTGGATTGCCCTTGCAATCAGTCAGATGAATGAGTCCCTTGAACTCAGTTTAAGCATGGTGTCTGTAATAGTCCTATTACTAAAGCACCACATAACATGGTACCCATCCATTGGCGGTGGTCTCAGGAATAAATCAGCACAATACAAATGAATAGTCCTGGTCTAGGCACTTTGCATGAGACAGAATACTCTCAAATAACATTGGCTGAAAGAAATACTAGCTTATGCTTTCTTTCACTCTTCCTTTTATCCACTTTCTGTTTTAGCAGAGTGCTTTAGGATAGCAGAAAGAACAGTTCTTTTCAAGAAAAGGCTGAACTGCTAGGCACCTGAATTTCTATTTACCACCAAAAAACAACCAATGAAATAAACAAACAAAGGCTTACGTCTCCTTAAAAAGAGCTGTCTCCTAAACCAGGCTGTGAGGTCACTAGCAAGGCAATGTAAAAACAATTACTATTGACTTATGATTTAAGTTCCAGTGCAAAGAGCCTTAGTGATATAATCTGTTGACTTTCGTACTTCTTAAATTACAAAAATATGCAATGATGCATGTCAAACATCCTGTAACACTTCTCACTCTGGACCTGATTAAAAAGAACTAATGCCTGTTGAGGGATGAAATATCTCTCAGCTTTATTAAAACCAAACATTTCAACAAGCTGTAGCCTACATATTACATAGAAATCTATAAAATTCCAGTAACATGTAATTTTTGTGGTTAATCCAATAATGAGAAAGAACAGTCAAATGAAACCTTGGAAATAACCAAAAAAGGGAAAATATGTTCAAAGACAGCAGATATATATTTTTCAAATAGCAGCTACAAAGATGGATACATTCAAACAACAATAATTTCTCAAAAAAAAAAAAAAAAGGGCAAGGCATTTAGCAGCAGGAGCTTAATCTAGATTTAGAACATAGCTCAGTAATAAAAATTAGTCCCTTGTCCAAATAAAAATCCCCAGACCTGAAGATTAAGACATTTGTTAACGATTAAGACATTCAACTTAAGAAATAAATCTGGAGTAAAAAAAAATAAATAAAAATAAAGAAACACCCTGGATTATTTTAAATAAGAAGGACTACTTCATAATTTTAAAACAAACATGTTGCTTCACAAATTGACTTAAAAATACTTCTGAAAAAGTTGTCATTATTTAGATTAAATTGCCTTCTCTATATTTTATGCATCTTAAACATTTTTGATACCCTACTGATGTTAGCACTCTTTCTCTCACACATTGAAAAACATTACTGTCTATCTGGGTGAATTATCAGTAATATATTCACCTTCATTTTGTGGGCACCCAACATAACACTCCTCAAGACTTGTATGATTTCCATTTTATTGAAAGTGTCAATGACTATCTCCATTAATTACTGTAAAGTCAATCAACCATAGAAGACTCAACAACTGATAGCTCAGCCACACACAGCATGGAGTTCCTGTAGTTCCTCTGGAAGATGTATATATGTATGTATGTATATATGTTCCTTCTCTAAGGAACCTGCTTTGTCAGGGGGGTTGGACCCAATGATCTCTTGAGGTCCCTTCCAACCCCTACAATGCTGTGATTCTGTGATAACCTTACAATCTGTCTATTGAAAGGAAAATGTAATGGGAGTGTTATGAATCCTAATGACAAATTTGAACTGATAGCATAATTTACTCATCTTCACATGTTTCCAAGAAAAGAACATTTCACCATCTACCATCTACCTCTGTCAAGCCTTGCTTCTCCCCCTTGTACACACACATATACCTAAAAATGCTCATTAAAACTATGAAAGCATTTCTATATCAGTCAGTACATATCTGAAGGTACATACTGTACACAGTATGATGACATGTATTGCCATGATTTATTTGCATTTGAGTCTCCAGGCACAGACCTTTCTCTTGATCACAATCCTTTTGTTTTTCTTCATGTTATAGTGAAAGCAGTTCTCCATTTTCTTCTTTGTGATTTGTTTTCCAGGGATGGGTGGGGGCCAGGGTCTGTAGCTAAACCCTTCAAGTGAAACATTTCAGATGATTCTCTTTCTCCATGTGAACCATACTCTGTGCCTCATATCAACTTTCATTTCAATACATATTTTGTCATTAATGCCACTTCATGTATTGAGGTGAATGACGTTCCATTAGGACCAGAAAATTTTTTCAAGGCAGTTCTGATAACATTATCTAAAAGGCAAAATATAAGTATTTGCAAAATGAAAGGTCTGAGTCCAAACATCTACTTGAACACTAACTGCAAACAAAATCAAGATTTTTGTCTCTCTTTCACACATTTATTTGAGTTAAAAAAAAAAAAAAAAAAAAAAACACAAGATAGTTCTGCTAGATCTCAAACAAAAAAGAGGATTCTTTAATATCTACTCATATTTTCACAGAAACTATTCTTACAAGTAGTTTTGAGAACTCAGGTTCTTTACATTTGCAAAACTAGAGGAGGACCTTGAAGAGAAGAAGTCACTGTTTGAAATAGTTTGGCAGAAGGCATCGTTGCATTTAAGGGTGATCAAACATTTACCTGTTTCAGAGCCCTGCCAAGGACTTTTCACAAAGTTGAATGTATTTAATAAGGCGACAGATTTGGAATTGCCATTGATTCGGAATTGCCATTGACACTTACTGCAATAGTGCTAATTTATAACAATAGAGCTAGCAAAATGTTATCTCAGGTATTCCTCAGCAAAAGAAGAAGGTGCAGAGCTTACTAAGAAGGCATCCCTGTCTTGGTGGAGGAGCACAGCCCACTGACTTCCTCTTCTATGCCTCCAACCTCTTATTTCTCCCCCCAGTCTTCTTTTTCCTTCCACTAAATTTTTCCTATACATCCTATCCTTATCCCCCCTCCCTGGGGTAACATTTAACATGATTTGGGTGGAGAGTTGAGTACTATAGTCATATATGTTTTACATGTACTTCAATAAGCTCATTATCATATCCAAGGGTGTTAACTTGAATATTCATTTTTGAAATAGTCAATCGAAACCTTTCACTCCAGGCACCATGGCCTTCAAGATTCTGTTCTGCCGCCAAAACAGGACCATCCTGCCATTAAAAGACTCCCTCCTTTGGCATCCTCTCATACCAAGCTTGCAGGCCTCCATCCATAAGGTTTGTATAAAAGATAAGCTGCTCAACTCCTCCTTTGCCAAGGCCAGTGCTTATCAGTGACACTAATATGTCTATGACTATTCTCCACAGGTATCTGTGCACTAGACGTGCATACGTCTATATTAACTATAGCTCCATCTCTGTAGTGCCTGTCATATTGCTTTTATTTAGTAAAAGCTACATATATTTACATATTAGATGTCTGAAAAATACATTATACCTGCTCTTCAGAATTTACAGTCTAAAACACATACAGAGACATTCAAAGAAACTTATAGGAAAGAACTACTTGAAGCACCTCATAATTTTAATTATTACTTCATAACATGGGATTGCTAGAAAGAAATGATAACAGAGACAAAGCACAACATTCAGTTATTAGAGTTCAATCTATGACCTGATGAAAATGTAAAAGCACAGCATAGAAATTAGTGAAGGCAAGGCAAGGCAAGACAAATAATGTTTTGCTGTGTTAAAGGTGTGGGTTGTTTCTATCACTATGTGTTTTTAAATGTACCCAAAAAAAAAAAAAAAAAAAAAATTTCTAGTGAAGATTGGGATGTTAAATGTACTAAATGTAGAGTTCTGGTACCTCTTAAGAAAACAAGTTCAAATTCTTCCTGTCTTGCAAGCCATAAGGAAGAAAAACAGTCTTGCAAAGAACTTGAGCATGACCTCACAGATATCATAATACTATATAAAAGTGTGTTTTCTTATGAAAAAAAAAAAATAATATAGTGCATTCTGTATTATTACTCCATATTTTTATGCAACTTTTTTCTTTGTTGTTTTTCAGCACTGAGTTTAAGGGTCTATAAGCAAAGACTTTTTTGTCCCTCCCCACATATATAATATTACTGAACCTTACGTTTTCAATTAACTCTTCTGCTAAAAAGTTGGAACTCTTGTTAAAATTGGCTCTACTTGGAAATCTCAAAGCATATATTTCAGTGAATGTGAAATTTCCTGAGATAAATTTGGCTTAGCTATACTCAAGTGATCATGTAAGCATGCAGACCATAAAGTTCTGTAAAACTTGAGCTATTAATAAATAAATGAAGTCCTTTTTAGATATTTTTCTTGAAAAGATTTTTACATATAGCACATACAGACTTATTGTTTCAGTTTTCAAGTTCTGTTATTTTTCCACAACTTTAACAAAGGTCAATTTTTCTTTTTCACTTTCCTCTCCATCTTCTGTACTATTCTAAATTAACATTTTGTAGTTTTTGTTGTTTATCTTGTCTTTTTTTTTATCTTATAAGGAAATTGTGCATTTTAAATTTCTTTCAATATTTTTTATTTTTTGAATCATTCTAAAGATTTTTTTTTCACTTCATATTAATATTCACAGTATACTAAACAGCATTTATCCAGCTGGAAAGAGATAACCAAAAATAAACCATATGGTGTTCACTAATGTAAACCAATGGAAGGTGCCATATTTTTACACCATACCAAGAAGTTATATACAGACACATTCTCTTAAGGAAAGTCACAAAGTCAATAACAGTAATAAATTAGGCTTAAATAAAAACTTTTAGTCCAAAGACTCACTGAGTGTTTTACAATCTATACACCTTGCACACAGAAGTACTTTTCTTAGTTATAATACCATCTGTTATGGGTAAGATCTAGTTTTTAGGTTGACATATGTTCATATTCCATAGACTTCTGGAAGTAAAAGGAAGTAATCAGATTAAAAAAAATACTACTAATGATAAAGTCTAATGAAAAACAAAAAAGAAAGATAGGATTTAACATGTATCTGGATTATTCACTTACATTACATTCACACAGTTTATGGTCTACATGGCAAATAAATAAATTAATTAATTAAAAAAAAAAAAAAAAAAGAGGGATGTGGAAACTGTGACTTAATCAAATCTGATTCTAAAAGGACCCAAATTTCTCCAGAAAAGCTAGGCATTCAGCAAATGACTCAACTTCCATTTTGCATAGCAGGCAGTGATGGCAGAGTTCAGCAGCTCCATGCCAGCAATGTAGACTATGCCTCCCATCCTAGTAAGTGAAGTTCATCAGAGATTTAAATAAATACATGCTTGTGATGGGAGGGAAGGGAGAGAAATTGTGAGTTGATTTTAAAGGAATTAACAGATTAGATGCATGTATATTCTTCATTAGATTAGGGTCTGTTGTGCTTAGCACTAAAGAAAATCACTTGTCTTGCAAGTCTTTGTGCTTACCCAGGTTCCTATCACAGCTGAACTATATCACAGCTTTGATCAATGCCACTGGAAGTTCAGAGTGGTCCTATTAAATTCCATCTTGAATTTTTTAAGCATCTGTTTACTTCCATATTCTCTGCATTTCTCCCTGTTGTAACAGCTGTTTTTTCTCTCAGTTCTGTAATGTCTACTGCCTATTGTATGTTAATTAAAACGGTTAAAGGTCTGTAGTGTTTAAAAATAAATTTAAATAAATAAATAAATCATTCTTATATTTCTCCAGAGCAACAACTGGGAGAAAAAAAAAGAGAGAGAGAAAAAAAAAAGATTTACAGTAAGTTTTTCTGAAATATCAAAAGTTTAGAGAATGATTGTTTGAAAATGTTATATCACGACAACTGCAGAAAAAATATTTAAAAGCAAATACTAATTATATACTTGAAAGTAGAACTATGTATATATCATATATAGCAGAAAAGCTTCTTTTATATAAATCTTTGAATTGATATTTATTTTTCATGTTTTAAATGAGAAATATGCTTTCATTTATTTTTATTATGCTAATCTTTTCCTTTATTTCTATCCTGTAGGCATGCTCTCATTCATGACATTGGATTTGCAACTGTGGGGGTTCTAAAGGCACATAGTAAGAAGAAACACTGCTTTAGGTGAGAAAACACAGAAAGAAAAAAGGAACTCTTTCAAAAGAAGCAAATAAAATAGCAATGATGGTCTCAGGAAATGAAATAATTGTGAATTAGACCCACAGCAGTGAGTCTAACAGGGATGCGTTTTAAGCTAAAGGACTCTTTTGAGGTCTCAATCAGAAGCCAGCAGTTTTTTCTCAAAAAGAGACTTTGCTGTATCTTGTATTGTTATCTGAGAATGCAAATTCACAACAGGAGTCTGTATAAACCCTGTTATGCCTAAGGCTGACAAGCCCTACCACCAGATGAAGAACAATTTCTAGAAAAGCAATTGCTCTCTCTTTCCTCTGTTACCTTCTACTCAAGCGCGCAGATAAGCCTTGGGAAAGTACACTGCCCCATGCCTACCTCCCTGCCTTGGACAGTAAGAAGATGTGTTTGCTCAGAGAAGAGAGCAACTGAAACAGCAGATCATTTCCTTCCTGAAGAAGGAGGCACAAGGAGAAGATTGTTTGGACGTGACATTTTTTCTCAGCCAACACACAGCACATGTCTGTTTTAACTCTGTCTTAAAAATTATGTATAACATACATGTATATTAGTGGTAGGAATAAAAAATAAATAACTTAAAGATGTTTCAGGTGTGTCTTATACAGAATGAAATCTCTAGGCCTTCCGTATTAGCTTTAAAACATCACCTATGAGTATATTTATTCAATCTGTTTGAAAAGTAAAAATCTGTAATTTATTCAGATAGCAGGAAAGGTTTTAGAAACTGAAGCATAAAACGAAACAAGGGTTTGACTGCAAACTTTTTAGGGATATGAAGAAACCCATTCTGAACTTGGCCAATTACTTTCCAAAATAACAGCAATCCTGATTTTAATCCTCTCTAATTCATCTGACAACAGTCTTAGAAAATAAATTTTTCATTTTAAGTATAAATTTAGAAATGGTCAGTACAGTTGCAAGTCATGCATTAATGCTGTTTTTACTATTGTTTTCCCCTAATGTGCATCAGATTCACGTGAGCTGAACTGCATAACCTTTACATTTGTATCTTGTGTGCAATAAAAACAATAAACTGTTCCAGCAAACATTTTTAAACAGTGAAGATTGGGAGAAACATTGAAAACAAATATGTGGAAAAAGTAAAGGGGATGAAGAATGATATGTTTCCCTTTGGTAAACAGCTTTCGAATTAGAAAAAATCTAGATTAAAAGGGAAAAAAGAAGGAAGGAAGGAAGGAAGGAAGGAAGGAAGGAAGGAAGGAAGGAAGAAAAAAAGAAAGAAAGAAAAAGAAAGAAAGAAAGAAAGAAAGAAAGAAAGAAAGAAAGAAAGAAAGAAAGAAAAGAAGGAAGGATTCCTGTGCCTGGGATTGATATTTACAGTCATAAACCCTATTACTGTAAACCATGTGTCAATAGGAATTTGAGAGATTTGCCAATTTTCTGCACCAGATCTGCATCTATTGAGGAGTATAATGCTTCTTCAGCTTCTTTTATGTATCACATTGCCTAAACTTATTTCAAAGCACTTCACAAGCCAGTCCAACAAATAAGTAGATATAAAAGGAAATCATGACAGTGAATAGATACTGAAGAAGGTTAAAGATTTCAAAGGAACTCTAAAGTTGACAGATAGCCGTTTCTTTCATGGCTTTCTATTACAGAAATCTGTTTTTAAGGGAGGAATTATATTTTCATTTTGTAACTGTTTCATATAAAGAGAGATAAAGAAACAGGTATGGGCTGATTCTATTTGAAGGTATGGCTAAAGGTGATTTGATTTCATAGGTATATAGTTACAATATTAAATCAAATAATACCATTATTACCAATCTCTGACAGTAGGAATCAGGTTTGCATAGATCTTTTTTTGTCTGTTTGTAGCGTTTTATTTAATAAAATATCTGTAAATATGTTTGTGGGCTTAGTGTTTATTATTTTTCTGCAATTTATTTAAATGGGAACTACCACTACTTGACAAATGGATTGATATATTGTCTAGAAGTGTCAAAACTCCATCAGTTTTGCTAAATGCTAAATTATAGCTCTTATCATTTCTAATCCTCCCAACGCATATCCTCCCAACCAAAAAACAAGTTAAAATAAATAAATAAAATAGCGAGCCTTCTCCTACTTGTTCAAGATATCATAATAGGTCAATTATTTTTTTTTTATTATTATTATTTCTTCCTTTTTATTAAACTTTTTACATGTAGAGCTATAACACTTTGTATTTATACTACCCTAAAAAATGAATGATTTTCCTCGCCTATTTCTTTACACCTGCAGTGCACAACTGCCATCAGTCTTCCACAATTTATCCTCAGCAGAGTAGAAAAATAAGTATGTAAAATAATTCACATCAAAGAATAATTAAAATTACCAATATTTTTGGAACACAAATTTCAAAACCAAAAGATGTAGTTTTGAAGATAAAAAAAAAGTTTCTCTGATGTCAGAAAATTTGTAGAAATATAGGACATTTAAGACTAACACAGTAATCTTAATACTGAGTAATAGTGAAACTTATATGCAAGACTGCATGCATGTTTACACACATGCACACATTTAGTACCCTATCATTTGATTACTTATGACTATATTCAGTACTAGTGCTCCTTTCAGCTAAATAAAACAATGAAAAAAATAGTGGTATAAATATGACTTCGTATTTTGAATCAGTCTTTTAGTTACTGTTCTCTTATTTTCTATTTCACTTTTAACACTCATCATACATACAAAGAAGTATCTTCTTTCACAGAGTTACATTTGAATCTCAAATGACTTTCAGATCGTAATTTGTAAAATTACAGCTATGTAGAAATACATGAATAAGAATGGACCTCAGAAGTCATATCGACTCTAAAGATTGGTCAGCTACACCTAGTCTATCTTTTACAAATTAGTGCCTAATGTTTTCTTAAATGCCTCAGCATTACTAGATGGTCTATTCTAATGTTTTGCTACTTATAAATAGAAAGTCTCCTTCAGATCACCAGGCCTTCTTGATGACAAATGTTTCTGATTTATCTTTTCCTAGTTAAAGTAAAAGATTATCCTCTTACTTTGTATAGTGGAACAACATTTCTTCAGGACATTTGTAATCTAGAAACACCTAGCTCTTTCAGCTTCATATACAAGATAATGGTCACTATAACTCTTAGCATTCTGTTTTGTTCTTTTCTGGATTTCTTCCACTTTTTCATTTGATTGTTTCTTAATATTTTGCAAAGAAGCCTGGGCACAGCAGTCCAAACCAAAATGCCAAGAATAGAACAACTTTTAGGCAATAATTTACAGTAGTCAACAATGTAGGTGGGAGGGAAGATGGTATAAAGAGGATTTGTTTTTTAAAGCATATTGTCAAAATATCATCTAAGTTTTGAGGAGTTCCAAACCTGCAGCTTTCTCAGGCAAGCGAAAAGACAAGGGCTTAAAAAGAAAATATCCTGTCAAATATTTTTATTAAAGTAGACCAGTCTTCTAGTGGAAGTCATAGCTATCTCATTATTTGAGGTATTTTGAACAAGAGTTAATGAAATTTTAGAGACTGGGCTACAAAGCTGATCATGACTCCAGATAATTGATTAAAATGCTTAACTTGCTTTTCTTATATCTCATCTCCAAGAATTAATGCTGCTGGTACAGTTTTAAAGGCCACATGCATTAATTTTCTGTGGCACACACAGAGAAAGATTTTGTGTTCAAGTAAGCCTTTTAAGAACATTAAATAAATAAATAAATAAAATATTTATTCCACTTATTTAATAGCAAATTCCATGGACTTTATATTGAAATCACATGAATCAGACATGAACATTCAAAACTATTTTTCAGACCCATAGTAATATGTATTCGTAGTACTAGATGTTGGATAACCTGTTTCATATTAGTCCATGTGCTGCATGTTTTATATAAACATATTTTTTTACAGTATACATTACCTGTATCTTCTTTGTGTTACGCATTTTTTTAATTTGCTGTAGACGGTATCTGTATCCAGAAGTTAAAAAATATATGTAGAACAGATTCTACCTATAAGGTATTACTAAATAAGATTTAGTAAGGGACTGCATGTCAAAAAAACCAGCTATTGTGCACACTCAACCAGTTATGTAGATGCACACTATGGGGCTAAAACGATTAGGGTAAAATGAAGTTCTCTGCTGTAGCAGTGAGAGAACATCTGCTCTGAATTATTCTATCAGCAAAAATCTTGCTGACTTCTTACAAAAGCATATTTGGATCCACAAAGTAGACACATCCATCTTTCCTTATCTTTATTTCTTCTTTTGCATACTGCACATAGAAACTACTTACTCAAAACAAGGTGAGCCTTTGAGTGATTTATAAATGTTAATAAAATATTACACTCAAATAAGGTTGATAGCTAAAGCAGTTAACATTTTTATCCTCACTTTTCAAGCCAGTATGAGCAACAGACATTTCCATCATTTTTGGTTTTAACATACCATCCTAGTCCTTCCTGAAAGTTTAAGAGCCATGTATTTGTCATGCGTTTTCCTTGTTTTTTTTTTCCCCTTTTTCCTTTTGTTGTTGTTGGTGGTGGTGGTGGTTGGTTGGGTTTTGTCTATGATATAAATCTATTATTTTAGTTATTATCATTAGGGACACAAAGACTTTGGACTATATTTTCATTAGGTTTTATCAAAACCTAGGTATTCCTAAGTGCTGTAAGAAAAGATCTTTAAAAGACCATATTTTTGTTATAACCGGAATGAGAAACATATGGTGAATTGAAGGTTCTAGAAAGCTAGTTGGTAGTCACCAAGGGGAAACAGCTTTTTCGCTGGTAGCATTCAAACATTTGACTTTATGCATACTTGTTGCGTAAGATGCCTTACACGTTCAAATCACCTAAGTTAAGAGGTTCACTTTCCTGGTAAAAACATATGTTTAGTTTCCTCCAATCTTTTCATCATGATCATATTAACTTCAGTCATTTGGGTTTTTATTAGTTTTTTTAATGAAGTAAAATGTTATGTCAGGCTCTTCAAAACACTGTCACTCACATGTTTACTGACACTTTTAAAGAGCTCTTACCACCTTTTAGAAGTGTGACTGTCCTCTACCAAAGCCTCATTCAATATTTAAATGTAATACACATAATAATTGTTATTAAATTATATTACATATATTATAATGATAATATTTTTATTGATTATATAATACATACTTTATGAATATATTATTTCTGTCAATGACTGGCACAGAAATAGTTGTACTTGACAGTTTATAGTTCCCAATCAGCCCTGCAGCTTTTCTAAAAATTGGTGCTTTCATAGGTGGCTGACTACTTATACATAAGCTTTAATTCAGGCATGTAGAAGAGTTAGATATGTGAACTAATGACTATATGAACACCTAAAAGAAACTAAGCAGTAAGTCTAGGAAGATATTCCTTGGAAGAGCATAGAAACTAGGCTTCGTTGTGTAAGTCCAGTGTTAGGACTTTTAGAATACATTTGGTAGTAAATTTAGAAATTACTGAATGCATATGCAGTGACTATAAAAGGACAACACTGTGTTAGCAAGAATTCTTGCAATATCTAGTTTGTTTATACTGAAAGTCACTCTGGAATACTGACTAAGACATAGGAAGGACATTAGCAGCAAGTCGTCTTTACAGTTTGCATGAAGATTTGCAGTCTTTCAGTTATGTTGTTTGTAAAATTTGGGTAGAGTAATTGCTTCCAAAATACTATAAATGGAAAAGAATTAGAAGATTTGGGCAAAATACCGGGACTACGCACAAGCCTCCCAGGTTATAGCTTAGTCCAATAACTTCTCTGACCATAGGAAATCTGTATGATATGATATCTGTATGAAATCTGAGTCAGCAACGTGCCCTCGCTGCTAAGAAGGCTAACGGAATTATTGGCTGTATTAGGCAAAATACTGCCAGAAGGTCAAGAGAGGTGATCCTTCCACACTTCTCAGCATTGCTGAGGCTGCACCTGGAATACTGTGTCCAGCTCTGGGCCCCCCAGTACAAGACAGAAATACAGCTACTGTAAAGAATCCAAAAGAGGGCATGACAATAAAGGGGCTGAAACAGCTCTCCTGTGAAGAGAGGCTGAAAGAATTGAGATTGTTCAGCCTAGAGAAGAGGGTGCTCAGAATGGATCTATATATACAAATACCTGAAGGGAGAGTGCAAAGAGGAGAGTGACAAGCTTTTTCCAGTGGTGCAGGACAGGACAAGAGACAATGAGCACAAACTGGTACACAGGAGGTTCCCACTGAAAATCAGGAAACACTTCTTTACAGTGCAGGTGATGGAGCACTGGCACGTGTTGCCCAGAAAGGTCATGGAGTCTCCCTCAGAGATTGTCAAAATTTGCGTGATCATCTAGCTGTAGATTGAAGGTGATTATGCAGCCCTCCTTCAGAAGGACGGTTGGAGCAGATGATTTCCAAAGGTATGTTCCAACACTATCCATTCTGTGATTCTGTACCACCTCATATTTAAACTATTTAGCTTAGAATGTACATTTATCATCTTCTTAGGATAGCCAACAAATGGTTGGAAATATAAAAGTATTTCTTTCCATTTTTTGTTTTGTTTTGTTTTTAATTTTATTATTATTATTTTATTTTTTTTCCAGAACAAGTACTTGATATAGTTCAGAACTGGGGATGGTATTTCCTTTTTGTCTGTTTAATGAAATCTGATATTGTCACTAACCTTTAAATGCTTTTTAAATGCTGATATTGCTGTAAGAAAAACATTCATATTTTTCACATTGATTAAACTTCTATTTTGCATAAAATATTCTATATTTCTATGTTTTCATGGACTTAAAGAAGCATACAGTTAACTAAGGAAAAGGCATCATCTCATCCCTTCTACAACCTCCTGATCAGAGCAGGGCTTATCTCAAAGTTAGTTCAGGTTTCACAAAGCATTGTCCAGTCAAATTCTGAAAATCTATAGGAGCAGAGCTTTCACTACACCTGTGGAAAATATGTCTCAGTGCTAATTGCGCCTTATATGCAGTTTCCCATGCATCACTTTGTGAACGTTGTCTCTTCTCCTTTTTCTATATAAGAAGATTCTAGCTCTTCTACTCCACAACTTTCTGATTAACAGTTTTATGTAGCATAAGGCTGAAATTAAACTCCACCTCCCCTAAGCTTTGTGTTCTTCAGAGACATAGAAAAAAACATACACACACACACACACAAAACGAGTTTACTCAGTCTCTATATTTCAAGTGTTCTGTCTCACTGACCATCTTATTTTCCCTCCACCTCACATGTTCCAGTTTGTTAATCTCTCTCTCATACTGGGTGAATCAAAATTGGTCACAGTACTTTGGATATGAATAAATATAAAGTAATTACATCCAATAGCCAATTAGTTACACTTTCAATAAAGCAGTCCAGCAAACATTGTTATGAGTGTCAAAATATATATATATATTTAAAAGAACACTGAAGTAAAATTAAAAAGATAACAATTTTGAAGTTTTTTTTTTAATGCCTGATTTTCCAGGAAATTTTGGATGTTTGTTTCTAGTGTTCTTTTTGTGTATAAAATCATGTGTGAAAATGGTGGAAGGTGTCTTTGGGAAAAAAAAAAAAAAAAAAAAAAAAAAAAAAAAAAAGAGAATATTGCTTTATAATCCTTATAAAGTTTGAAACCAGGACACCTACTCAACACAAGGTAAAGAATGACTTTTAGTCAAGGTTTCTTGACTAAATTATATACTCTGTAGGACTCTGAATCAACTGTTTTCAGGGCTACTGAAATAATTCAAGGGAATATCTTAAATACCACACATCTCTTCTGGATTTGGAGAGGTAAAATTATTTTTAAAATAACAAGATAGTCTCTTGAGGGAGGACATATTGATGGATCCTTTTTATAAGGTAAAGACAAGAAAGAGATAACTGGAGTCAAGGTGGACTCTTCTTTCTTTCTTCTTTTTGACATTGTCATAACTTTTTCATATAGTTAATTAGAAAGCTATTTGCATATTGTTTGGGCACAACTGTATATTAATCCTTAGGTGAATCTTCCATGAGCTATTTCTCTGCTGGTGGGAGGCTAAGCCAGTTTCCATGACCAAATAGACAAGTAAATCAAGAACAACCTCTTCCAAAACATCTTTCTATATGAAGTAGAACAATTATGTATTAGTAGTAAAGTAAGATCTGCCACTCTGCATATTTCAAATTCAGAATTATTAGACAGTAAAAACAGACTGTCACTGAGGCTCGGGATAGCTTATATTTAAACTTTATAATCAAGTTCGTGCCGCAGCAACTTTTCCCAGCTAGAAATTTAGCCAGTCTTATTTCCCACAGAGGGGACTGTCAACTAACAAAATAATTAAGGTTATAACAGTAACACAGAAATATTTTTAGATGTTCCTGGTAACTTCCATTTCCTAATTTGATATAAGAGAGAATTCCAATTTCTGAGAACTTTCTAAAAGACCCCTATTCCCTTCTTCCCTCCATCAGTTACTATGGATAAGTAGCAGATTACAAGTTAGGCAGCTTATTAAGACTCTCACTAATCCTATGGGTTTTCAAAAAGGTTGAGGGTTAGCTATAATTGGGTTTGTGTTGAACTTGACCAGAACATTATACCAGAATTGCTGTACTGCTTCCAAGGCTGGAAAAGAGACACTTAGACTAGCTGCCTTTACTTATAAACAAAAACAAAAACAAAAACCAGCAAGAATAAAAACATCTGTTTTTCTCTTTGTTCATTAAATACACCTAAAAGCATGTTTGATGTTGTTCCACTCATTTGAATAGTCACAGTAGGGATGAGTTTGAAAAAGTACCTCTGCCTCGGAGGAAAAAAACATTCCTGAATATTGTCTTTTGTGTGTATCATTTTTCTAGCATATGCTTTTCAAGTTAAATAAGCTTCAAGAGACAGAAAAATAATAGCTATCAGAAAGCAATGAGGAGAAAAAGGAAAAAAAAAAAAAAAAAAAAAGAATGTTTCACAAATTAGAATCATTCCTTTCAGAAGCAGGCAATTTTGTTTTGCATACTAAAATTCTCAGGTAAACAACTGTTCACAATCAACAAATTTAAAATTTTTAAGCAAGATAGTCAGCAACTCAAACTCTATAGGTACTTATAGAGTCGCCAAATCCCTATCATCATATTCATCAAAACCAATAATGTCACATTTTGTTTGAGGTAAAAGCTGATATCAGATCAATAAATGACATTCTCAAAATACCCAGAATTCATACTGTAGAATTACTACTATTTGATGTCTTAGCAGGACAGCTACCAACCCTTTCAAAGACAATTTAGCCATTGAGCAAGAATTTATCTTCCAGTTTTCTCTGTTCATCAAGACAAATGAGGTGGAATAAAATATGGATTTATTGACTCTGAGCACTGGAAATAGTAAAACTTGTTCTTTTTTCAGTAAATTAAACAGAAATTACTCAGAACATAGAATGCGTAGTCCATATCTTTAGGTGACTTTTCAAACCATAAATGGATGCTTTAGAATGAAATACTCCTGATTAGACTGAAGAAACATTTATTTAAAGAAAAAATATATAATATTGGTTTTCATTTAATCCTTTTTTGTTTTCCACTCTCCTATTTATACCTGTTTGTATATATATATATATTGATTTAATACGAACTAAATCAAATAGATGTTGTCAAGAGAGAGAGAGCCTTACAGCAAAAGACCTGAGCAAGCTGTAATAGGTTATAACAATTCTCTAAGTGATCAGAATAAGAGGGAGCAGACTGGGGGAAAAATAAAAAAATAAATAAAAATAAAAATACAAAAATTGTTAATAGCTTTTATAAAAAGAAAAAAAAAAAAGTCCTTTTTCTTGGTTTGTTTCTTCGTTTTCTGTTTTTCTTTTTCTGAGAGCCCGCTTCCTCTACTTTCTGATCTTCCTAGGAACGAGACTTGAAAATAAATGGAGAGACATCAGAGAAAGAAGCATTTCCGAAGACCAGGATTTTGTATTGCTTCCCAAAGAAGATGCTGCAATACAATGCAGCTAGCCAGGCAAGAGGACAGATCAGATGCTGAAAAAAAAAGGAGTGTGAGGACACAAAAAACCTCCATTTGTGTGGAGGTGGTCTTTTGGACAGATTACTGTAAAATGACTCTATGTTCCCATTATTAACATGTTTCAGGAAAATTGCTGTATGACATAGTTCCTGTATAGAAGTTTTCATGCTTCACGGAATCACAGAATCATCTAGGTTGGAAGAGACCTCCAAGATCACCTAGTCCATCCTCTTACCTAACACTAACAAGTCCTCCACTAAACCACTAAACCATATCACTAAGCTCTACATCTAAGCGCCTTTTAAAGACCTCCAGGGATGGTGACTCAACCACTTCCCTAGGCAGCCTATTCCAATGCCTAACAAGCCTTTGGGTAAAGAAGTTCTTTCTAATATCCAACCTAAACCTCCCCTGGCACAACTTTAGCCCATTCCCCCTCGTCCTGTCAGCAGGCATGTGGGAGAATAGACCAACCCCCACCTATCTACGGCCTCCTTTAAAGTACCTATAGAGCGCGGTAAGGTCACCCCTGAGCCTCCTCTTCTCCAGGCTGAACAATCAGCCCCTCCTTGTAAGCTCCCCTCGCTGGGACCCCTCCCTCACCTGCTTCTCGTAAGACTTGTTCTCCAGACCCCTCACCAGCTTTCATGCCCTTCTCTGGACTCTCTCGAGCACCTCAACGTCCTTCTTGTAGTGTGGGGCCCAAAACTGAACACAGTACTCGAGGTGCGGCCTCACCAGAGCTGAGTACAGGGGGACAATCACTTCCCTAGACCTGCTGGCCACGCTGCTTCTTATACAAGCCAGGATGCCGTTGGCCTTCTTGGCCACCTGAGCACACTACTGGCTCATATTCAGCCGACTACCAACCAATATTCCCAGGTCCTTCTCTGCCAGGCAGCTTTCCAACCACTCATCTCCCAGCCTGTAGCGCTGCTTGGGGTTGTTGCGCCCCAGGTTCAGGACCCGGCACTTGGTCTTGTTGAACGTCATACAGTTGGCCTCAGCCCATCGGTCCAGCCTATCCAGATCCTCCTGCAGAGCCTTCCTACCCTCGAGCAGATCGACACACGCACCTAACTTGGTGTCGTCTGCAAACTTACTGAGGGTGCACTCAATCCCCTCATCCTGATCATCAGTAAAGATATTAAAGAGAACTGGCCCCAGTACTGAGCCCTGGGGGACTCCACTAGTGACCAGCCTCCAACTGGATTTAACTCCCTTAACCACAACTCTTTGGGCCCAGCTATCCAGCCAGTTTTTAACCCAACGAAGCATAATGTATGTTATGAGTGTATGTGTCCACAAAATCACAGAAACAATATATTCTGACTGAGATAAAAGAGATTCCCTCCGTCTCTTAAGACTGCCTTTCTTGCTCTACATCTGTAAAATCTCAGACTAAAGTAAAAAGATTTGGTACACATACACATGGGCAATTAAGGCCTAAGTAACAAATTTTACTATGTGTTCGTTCTTAATTAGAGATAGTGCTTTCCAGGACCTTTACTGAGTACTGAGTAGTATCCACACAAACCTCCTAAAAATTCTTCAAGGCTGTTTACATGAGAATGGCCATGGTAAGTGAGTGAGCAAATTCAATAAATAAATCAATAACTCAATAAATAACACAAATCAATAGCAAATAAAGCATATATAAATATAGCAATAAAGCAAATCAATAAATAAAACCTAATAAATAAACCTTAGTTTAATTTTATTTCTGTAACTAAATAAATAAATGTTTATTGAAAAAAATATATTATTTAATACATATTCTTATTCAATACATAGTCTGTTGCTCTGTTTTGGTTTGGGGAATTTTTATGCTATCACAATAGCCTATAGTTCTTAATATTTTACAAGAAAGTATTTTCAGTCAGAAGAAATTAACAGAAAACAGCATGCCAGATGTGGCAAGGAGATGTGAATATTCTGTTATCTAGTAAGCATTTTTTTAAAACGTATATGCCTTTTCTCAATATAATCAGTCTCATAGGGACCACTGAGACCCTGCTGAATCAAGCGATCACAAAGGGCGTGTATGAACTTCAAACGTTCTGATGCTGTTATGACATTTAAGTCCCATTTATTTAATTTGCATTATGATGGAGGGAATACCAGGGAACCATGGTAACTCCAAAGTAATTTAAATTCCTTAGAAGATTTTGTTTTAGCTGCAGCTAACTAATTTAAGAAAGATTTATTTAGCAAACTGCAGATATTATCTAGAGCTTCATACTTGCCATTGTAATAAATTACACTGTTAAGAAAGAACTGTAAAAGGTCACTTTTTGTTGTCATCATTTTGGTTTACAATGACAAATGCAAATGTTGACACAGATTATATGTAGAGAATGTATTCAAATGGGCCATAATTGTTAATAAATTGCTTAATGAATAAATAAATCTTTAAAATTGTTTGTCCTCCAATGATTAGGTGCATTTATGCAAAGATCATCAGTGACAGATCAGTAGTGGCCTGTGTGTGACTATGAATAGCTTTATATAATTTAATGCACTGCTTTGTGTAATTCTTTGACTTACTCCTTATTGCAGTGAATAGATTTAGCTGTCAGATTACAGTGTTTAAATGACTAGAGCTATCATGTAGCCATATATCTTTATAGGTCTTTTTCTCTGTAAGAATCACCAAATGACTTATTTACTAAGCTTCTTAACATTCCATTGGCTTTATCACACTGAAGACTGAAATGCAGGCAAAATTAATTTTCTTCTTTGTTCAAGGAAGGAGAAAATGCTTCCTTCTGTTCAACTGCTTGGGGCTTGCTTCTTGGATACAGAAAAATAATGTTCATATAAACTACTGTGTTAGATTTATAACCTCATCCAGCTGGCATCCAGAAGCTATAAAAGTCAAGGTGCCACTCAAAGTTTTGAACTTAATAAGCACATACTGGAGATAATATTAGCCGATGAATGCAGACTATTATGAAAGTTTTTGTGGACTTGCAATCCTTGTCATAAAAAAAAAAAAAAAAAAGAAAAAAGAAAAAAAAAAAAAGCTTTAACTGCAGTCCATAAAACACTGTAAAAGATAGCCATTGGCTCTTGAAGATGTCTGTATATTAACTCCATTAAGTAGTTATACTCTAGCTACATGATGAAATTGAGCTGACAGATTCTCGTATGCTTCATGTACAGGTTACAGCATTTTTTCTTTAGTGTTCTCTTTCTTTTAGATCTGTAGAGAAAGTGTTATATAAGCAATGTATTAGTAAAAGAAAATGATTTTTTTTCCAAAAACATATTTAAATTTAAATTTGCATATAAATTCAGCTTATAATTACTTATCAAAGCAATTAGATATAATCCTATATTAAAATAAAATAAGAGGAATGTAGTACTGTCTTTAAGCCATAAGTGAATGATGATTTCTTGTCTGAAATAAAAACACCTGTATCACAAACATCTCTAGAAAAACAATTAATATTGTTCATCAGGTGCACTATTTGGCTCTGAATAATAGAGTTACTTCTAAAACCAATTATTTTAGTACATTAACTTGTGTCAGCTGGGACACAATTACTTCATCCCAGTCTTTTTAATGTAAAGTTAAATTGCTTATATCTTCTAAAATACATTTTAAGTTGAATATGCAATTTACTAAACAGTAAATGCACTTACATGTATAGATATGTTTCCAAACATGCCAGTTTATATTATTTAGATCAAAATTCTAACTCTTTATGTTTTAACACTTTCAAAAAAATTGCTGTTTCCTTCATCTGCCAATTTTTCAATATGGTAGATAGTGTACACTTATAAAAGTTAACACCATTGATGCTTATACAAAAGATAGTTACCATGAATTAGAGATGTAACAAATTCCTGGGATAATTTAGATTCATCTTTTACTGAAAAACATCAATGGATGTTCTTATCTATGCATAGTCAGAGGGAGAACTTGGTCTTTCATTTATTTATATATATATATATATATATTTATTTATTTATTTTAATGACAGAACATTCTTTCACATGCAGAGAACCATAAGCTATTCTAAGAATTTCTGTGGTACTGAGGATTGGTGTTGACCTCTACAGAACTGCATTTACTCTCTGTAAAGAAGAAACATATAAACCCTGATCCTTAATGTCAATTAATTACAATTAAATATTTATTAGTTGGTGACAGGATGCATAGATCACACTCAAGTAACCTACATCTCTGGTTTACAATTTTGTCTTTTTCTCCTCTTTGATTCTAGCCTCTTTTTGAATGTAACTGCATTCTGGCACACTAGGCACCAACGAACTTCACTGAAGCAGAAACTACACAGTCCAGTTCCCTCTGTATCGTACAGTAGCCTACTGGTGATTTTACATCATCAGGTTCGTTCTCCCCAGTTCATCAGCTGAGAACTGAGAAACCATTTGCAAATGCACATCCAGACATCCTGCCTTAGAGACTGCCCAGAGGGCATCTAGATAACTGATTTTGAGAAGGAAAGTGTAACACAGAGTTACTTTTATATTCTGAATAAAAATATCATCTCTGTGGCTTGACAGCTGAACGTTATCCAGCCAACCAAAACTATGTGCTCATTCACTGTCTTTGCTATTAGATTACCACTGCCACTATGCCTTTGAAAAGCACTACATACATCTTTCATTTTCTCTGTTCTTGAATAAACAAAATCCTGATAGCTGAAATCCCTGCTGATCCACTAACAAAGAGGTAGATATGGAAGGATGGCAAAAGCTAAGTTTCAGATTTGAATAAGAAATGCCTCAGATACATCATCACATAGCAAACAGAGGTCTTTCTAATGGAATTAAATTATGCAATTTCTAAAGTGTATTTTGAGTATAATTATCAAACATCTTATTGCCACAGAATAGCACATCTCTCTTTTTACGCCAAAAAGCTGGAAATATGTGTGTAATTATACAACGAGGCTGTTTTAAGTTGTGTCTGTTTTATTTTTCTTTTTAATTGCTTTTCTGCTTTGGTTATCATATGAAAATATATGTATGAGTAGAGAAGACATAAAACGAAATTTTACAGTAACTGAGAACCAAGAGATCTATCTGATTAATACACACCAAATTAAAATAATAAATAAATAATAATAATAATAATAATAATAATAATAATAATAATAAACTTGCAGTGCAGGATAAGCCAAGGCAACAACTATTAAAGCAATGACTTGAAAATAATTTATAATTTATATAATAAGAATTTATAATTTATATTATATATATATATATATATGTATTTACTATATAAATATGTTAGAAAACTTCTAGAGGAGGGCCACAAGGTGATCAGAGGACCTCTCCTAAGAAGAAAGGCTGAGATAGCTGGGGACGTTCAGCCTGAAAAAAAAAAAAAGGCTCAAAAAAAAAAAGGCTCCAGGGTGACATTATTGCAGCTTCTCAGTACTTAAAGGGGGCTTATAAAAAAGATGGAGAGTGACTTTTTGCTCAGGCTGAAAATGACAAGACAAAGGGGAATAGCTTTAAACTAAAAGAGGGGAGATTTAGATTAGAGGTTAAAAGGAAATTCTTCACTCAGAGGGTGATGAGGCAGTGGCACAGGTTGCCCAGAGAAGCTGTGGATGCCCCATTCCTGGAGGTGTTCAAGACTATATTGGATAAGGCCCTGGGCAACTTGATCTAGGGTTGGCATTCCTGTCCATGGCAGGGAGGTTGGAACTAGATGATATTTAAGGTCCTTTCCAACATAAGCCATTCTATGATTCTAAAAATGCCAGTTCTATCAGGGGAAAATATACTTGGGGTAAGTAAAAAAAAAAAATAGTGTTTTGAATATATTAATTAGAAACTAAAGAATTTTAAACCAACTTGTGACCTATGAAAGAGAGAACTAGTGAAGTTGATGAGTGATGCAAATAGTCCTCAATAACTGTTCTGTGCTATATTTGCAAAGAAGTGGAATTATAGAAATAGATCTTTGGGAGATATTTTTTTTCTGTTTATTTGAAAACAGTGGGAAAAAAGATTGGAATGTTTATGAAACAGTATCCAGTAATTTGTAAAGATCTAAGGAAAATTTTCATCTGAAAAGAGATGGCTCCAGAATTTTATGATCTGTAAACAATTTTTAATAAATACTGGGAAATCCAGAAGTGAGCTCACTACCAGTTTGGTTGATTGAATTAATGCAGAGGTATTTCTATACAACATATTTTGACTGATTTATGGTTTTCATCTAACACTGAATTACAATATCCTAGTTTATTATCAAAATCAGAGAATGGTTGAGATTAGAAGGGGTCTCTGGAAGTTGTCTTGTCCAATGCCCCCTGCACAAGCAAGGCCACTTAAAGGTTGCCCAGAAGCATGTCCAGAGAAATTTTGAAGATCACCAAGGGTGGATTGATACTAAAAGAACTGAAGACACTGAACTCAAAAGTAGCTAATGAACTGAAGTTCCTTATGAGATTTTGAAGAGATTGATATAAATATGTCAGAATTTTCATTAATGATCTGGAAGTGAATATAAAATCAGTACTTATAAAATTATTAAAGCTAGAAGGCTTGGTGAAATGTTAAGAAATAATGTTTGCAGTTAACTGCACAGTAATATGGATCATCTGAAAAACTGGCCCATTCAAATAAAATTTATTTAATATAGGGCAAATATGGGCCTGCAGATGCACAAGAAAGGAATGCAAGTCGTTACTGATTTTAATGGAAACTGAAGACAAGATAAATTAAAACTGTAAGTGGGAAAGGAAAAACCCCTAATCTGAAAGGGTGTTTGACTAACTAACAAGATATAGCAGGAAATAACTTTCATGATGAAAATTTCCAATGTATATTGATTTTCCTTCAAACATAGTCTAGACTTAGAAAAATTATTTTTAATTAAAATTATTTCTCATCCCTATCAAAAAAAAATAGATTGTTCTTTTGGCATTCTTTACTTCAGTTCACAAGTTTATATTCTGTCAATAAATGGAAAAAAATATTTTCATCTTGAAAACACTAATAACATTTTTTCTTTACAAAATTGTTGAAATAAATCCTTTAGAAGTGGACATGAGCCAGCAATGTGCCCTTGCAACAAAGAAGGCTATGCTATCATTGGATGCATTAGGCAAAGTATTGCCAACAAGTTGAGGGAGGTGATCCGGTTCTCGACCCCAGTACAAGATAAGGAGCTACTGGAGAGGGCCAGTGTGGAGGGCCATAATGTTGAATGGAGTGGAGCAGCTCTCCTATTAGGAGAGGCTGAGAGAGTGTTGTGCAATTTAGTGTGCTATTTGCATCTTACTAGCACAAGCACAATTTTCTGAAGTATAAGGCTGCAGGTCGTTGAACATATTCCCTGTTACAAGTAAGGAAGGCCATAGAGCTGGCTTGAACTAGAGGATAAGGAAGAAAGAGAGACTACACTAACAGACTCTGCAACCATCAGTGGATTCTATAACCCTGAAGACAGGAGAAAACTTCCCGCCTAGAGACAATGAAAGAAACCAATCCAGAGCAGAAAGAACTCCAAACCTAATATTACTACTGATCTGGACTGTCAGGTGAGGGGTTGGGAATGTAGAGTGTGAGGTCATAATTGCCAAAGGATTTCTCTGGGATCCCTCCTCAAAGACACACAGCTTGAGCTGTTGTTGTAACTTTAACTCTGTAAAAGATTTTTATTTATTTATTTATGGTTTATTAACATTGCAGAAACCTAGAGTCAAACCCTGTTGGTATTTGACTTGCTTAATTTTTATAACAGAGATCTGGGACTGTTTAGCCTGCAGAAGAGAAGACTCAGAAGGGATCTTATCAATGTATACAAATATCTGAAGGGAGGATGAAAAGAAGACATCACTATGCTCATTTTAGTGGTGCCCAGGGACAGGACAAGAGACAATGGGCACAAACTGAAACAGAGGAAGTTCTCTCTGAACAGCAGGAATCATTTTAGCTAAGGTGATGGAGCACGGGCACAGGCTGTCCAGAGAAGTGATGGAGTCTCTCTCCTTGGAGATCTTCAAAAACCACCTAGACATGGTACTGGACAACTATCAGACCAAACATAAGGGCAACTTAGTGAAATGTAATGACCTGAGATATTCAGGTAGTCAGGCTATATGATCTAATGGTCCCTTCTGACATCAGATTCTATAAAAATCTATTAATCTTTTATATCCAAAGCTAGTACAAGTGCAGTCATTAGACCAAAATTTATTTGCAATAGACCACCACAAGGGAAATATAAAATTTGCTTGAAATGACCTTTCAATTCTGAAGTTCAATTTGTCCGCTATGCCATATCTTTTAACCTCCAGACACGTCTTTCTTAGTCCAGAGGGAAATCTCAGGAGGCAGAAGAAGGCAAAGACAACAAACACTAATTTTTATACTTACAAATGTTTTCATTCCCCTCTAGGCTAACAATAAAACAAGCAAGTTGTATCAGCTCAGAGACTAGCTCTTAATATCATAGCAAGAGAAATATATCACACTCAGGTGATATCAGGCAGAAGGGAATTACCAGTGGGTAAAATTTGTATGCGTTTGATGTAAGCAATATGCCATCTATAAATGTTCTACACAAGTAAAATCTGTTCAAATACATTTTTTCCATGTGCCTGGAAACGTGTGTGGGTGGTGGGGGGGGAGAGGGGAGGGGAGGAGGAACAAAACAGCATCTTGTTGGCTTAAATGAGCCTGAACTACTTTATTTAATATTTCTGCTTGCCAAATACATTTATGTCATTAATCTTTGATTCCAGTTATTTGGGTGTGCTACCAATAGTTTACATATACTGAAGGAAAATTGTAGCAAATCCAGTCTCTTGTCATACATAGGGATTGTGAGACATGGTATTAAGGCTCAGCCCATTGTTTCTAAAACTCCCTTTTGAGAAATGGATCTATATTAAATGTTATATTGTTAGAAGAATTGACAAACTTAAGTTAGCCAGAGTAACTAACTGAGGTTTGAGGGTATTTTCTCTTCTCTTCCCACGTGGTTGTTTTAAAAGTGATTTTGTGAAGCATTAACATAGTAATGAGTAACTCAGTAACTATGAAATTACTCTATTTCTATCTGTAAACAGCACATTCCACGCTGCATTATACCCACACTACTTGATACATTGAATATTTACTTCAGAGTAGATTTGTATTCATGAAGAAACAACATAAATTTTTCCCTCTAATGAAGAAAGCTTACATTGCAAAATATATAATTCTTTCTCTCAGGTAAAGGGAAGGGACTGTTCCTCTGCATTAGTTGTGGAAGCAAGGGACAAAGTACAGATGGAGGCAAAACATAAAGATGCAGAACATACATTTCTACTGAGAAGAAGATTACTAGCTCACAGTAGAGCCCACAGATGCCCACAGTAATCTGGTACATCTAGTTCACTGAAATATACATTACAAAAAAATCCTACCATTGCACCATATCTCCATGGTAAGGAAAGAGGGAGGAGGGACTTACTCCAGGGATTTTTGGATTTATATAACTAACTTCCAGCACTAAGTCTAAAAAATCTAGACTGTATCTTATGTGTTAGAGAGGGGATTAGTTCTTCCTTTGCTTCTCTAAATCACAGTCACACTAACAAGCTGTTAGAGACAAGCTGAAGCTGCTGTTGCTTCTACCTAGGCACCACTCTTATCTTTTCAACAACTGAGGTGACTTATCTCAAGATTGCTATCTTTTAGGGAGCTTTAGGGGGAAAATCAGTAATAAAATTTCAAACTGGGTGATGAGTTTCCTTCATTTCACATTCCCCAAGATAACTTTACAGGTGGAAGCAGTGAACCTTGCAAAGTTTTTAAAGTGAAAACTAGGCACCTTCTCTTCCATTCTTCACGTCTTTGGTGAGGACCACAGCTCTCTATACAGTGATAACACTGCAGGAGTACCAGTTTTGCTGTCAGCCAGGTGAGAAGCATCATTAAGGAAAGAACTTTCAGTAAAAGACATATATTTTTTCTTATTTTCAGCTACCAGTGAAGTAAAACACATGCAAAGTCAAGATCAGGCCAACACATCTTAACTACATTAAACAAACATCTGCTTTATTTATGTGCATGTCATTTATTACTTTTTCATAATTTTTGATACAGCCTGTACTACAACAAGTTATATGCAACATAAAGGAAAGCACATGTATCTAGAAAGAACATTACCCAGACAAAATGTTTGCCAGATTTTGTATTCTGTGTGCAAAGCAACTTACTTATTCTTACTGGAGTAAAGCAGCAGAATTTTCTTTGCTTTCAACTTCCCCTTACATTAATTCAAGTGAGAAATGATGATAAGTAACATAGTTGGCTTAAGCTCGTGTTACCAGATTTAGTTTAATAAATAAGGAAAAATGAATCAACTACAACAACAAATACTCCTAAAGCATGATCCCCGTGACTTTGTTTATTTATGATTTAGCTGTGAAAATCTTGTTTACCTTGCTGATCATCTGTTCAAGCTCTGATCTTTCTTCCCTGTGTGCTGCTTGCATTAATATTTTTTCTATAAGAATTTCAGAAACCTCTTACACTGCTTCAAGTACTTTAAACTTTACCCTTGCCTACATCTCCCCTTTTATCTCTTTCTATTCCTTACAGTGTTTCTGAATTTCCTTCATCACTTCCCCTCCCATTCTCATTCTAGACTTGTTTCCATCAGACTGACCATTATACCTGGAAGAACCATGCTGTGAAAGAAACTCTTGCAAGAAACTGTTTTTTATCTTAACACAGATACTGGACTGACTGTGAAATTCTTTTCAGAAAGGGAATTTATTTCCATTTGCAACACATGAGGCATATATAACTATATGCCATGTATACGAAATGATGACGGGCTCATATCATGGACCATGAAATAGGTTATGTCCCTGAAGCTGTCATTTTTGAAAACAGCGCCGCTGAAGGTGGCACCCTGCTGATTTGCCTTTGAGGATGGGCATCTATGCAGACATTGTGATCAGTCCTGCCTAAACTACCACCTGTACATGCATTGTGTTTCAATACTGTTTGCTAACTTGCTTCAGTTTATGTTCTCTGACTGAAAGTCTCTGGAGTGTTTGTTTGTAAGAAAAGTATATAAGTTTGTTTGTAAGAAAAGTAGAGCACTGTATTCATTCTCTGCCTAAAGGACTTGAGTTTATGAAAGTTGAACTTGAAAATCAAAGTGTCAAGCCACAGGTTTCATCTTTGATGAGTATGAGGAGTCCAAAACTATATATATATATTTACATGTATATACGTGCATATATATACGTAAATATATACACATCTATTTGTCTGCTTTTCAAAAAGTTAGCATATCACTTAAACGCCAAAATCATTCATCATTTATATATAACACTCCTTACAGTCAGAAACCAGGCCAGAAAACACCTTCAGGAAGAATGTATACTATAAGGTACTACATATGTCTTTTATCATAATATTTAAAGTTCAGTTAAATCAAGAGCTTACCATAAATTCTTTTAAAATTTATTATTTAAATAGGATTAATCACATACAGTTACATTTTATGAACTTAAAATTAATCATATTTCTTCAGACAAGGCAACTACATCTTAATACCATTTAACAAAGTTGTTCAACAGTTCAGTTCTCTTTCTGGATATGTCAAGTAGAAATAGCACATTTTCTAACACAAGGTAACTTCCTTTTACACATACACAAGTATTTATCATGTTATTTGTTCTCATCATATTTACTGGGATTGGTATGAATGAACAGGATATGAGCAAATCATCATTTTTCCTGCAGCATTTCTCTACAACACTGAGTATTTATAACTGTTATGGAAGTGAACTGTTAACACGGATTATGTCAATGAAGCACCCAGTCTTTCTCTTTGAAAAAGCTATATTCTTACATAAATCTGAGTTTCAGGCTTTGATGTGTGCATTAAACTACATACAAAGAACTGTGTTCAGCTTTGTCGTGCCACCCCCTCCCCCCCCCGTACAAGAAAGTTGTCAATAAAACAATAAAAAGGAGTCAGTCCAGGGGGTGGCCCAATCCAAGACTTGAGCTTTCACCCTGTCAGCAGAGTCTGCAGGACTGCGGACTTACTTGAACAGGAGAAGGCGTGGCTTCATGAGGTATCTAAGAGCAGTCCCCCAGTACCTACAGGGTATTGAGAAGACCAAGTCAGGTTCTTCACAGTGACTCATGGTGGCAGGACTATTGTTTTTCATTTAATCAAAGCCATTGCCTCATTTTTAGTCATATTTTAAGAAATGACAGAAAGATGAAAAATTTTGATTCAGAACAAGCAGAAACAATCACAAAGAGAAAAAGAATCTCTATGTAAAGGAATCAGCAGTGGATATAGATAGAAAGGACAGGTATGGCTTCTTGGGAGAATCATAGAACCATAAAATGATTTGGGTTGGAATGAACCTTAAAGATCATTTAGTTACAACCCCCCTGCCACTAGACCAGGTTGTCCAAAGCCCCATCCAATCTGGACTTAAACACTTCCAGGGATGCAACACCCACAGCTTCTCTGGGCAACCTGCTCCAGTGCCTCACCATCCTCGGAGTAAAGAATTTCTTCCTTATATCTAACCTAAATCTACCCTCTTTTAGTTTAAAGCCATTACTCCTTGAAGAAGAGAATATATTTGCAGAAATATCTACATTACTATGAGCTTTGTGTCAAAATTTCAAGTCTAGATAATCTTGAGGATTTTTAGTCTCAACCATTCCTTTATCACTAACTGTCAGCATAGGTACACTTTTTGCTATTTTTTATTTCCAAAATCCAGGTTCCTACTGTATATTCCTTTTTTTTTTTTTTTTTTTTTTTTTTCCGGTTGTGCTATTCATATATAACTTTTTCTATCTATTCTTTGTTAAGTTTTGTGCTCTCATTTGTGGTGGGCAATGAGCACTGAAAATGGAACTACACCTATCTTTCTTGAAATATCTTTGAAAGATTTGTAATTTTTTGGTATTGTTTTTGGGCTATTTTGGATTCACTGAAGCAACTATGAATCATGATAGGAAAAAAAACCACCAACAACAACAACAATGCAATAAGATGTTATACAGCATAAAGGAATGCTAATCATGGTGTTTTCAATTATTCTTTTATATTCCTTGATCATATTTCCAGCATTTAGCTAAGACCAAAGTAGAAATGAAAAATAAACCTTGCTTCCTATATAGCCATAAGTCTTCATGGTTTTAGAAGTCCCTCGGGATATTTAAAAGAAGACAACACTGAAGCTAATAGCAGTATAGTAATTAATATTGCTGGGACCTGCTCCAGGAGGCGTACAGAAGAACACTACTGGCTACCCTTTTCTTCTCTTTCACCTCTGATTTCCTACTACTACTTTACTTGCCTAGGCATGAATAAAATGTAGTCTGTCTAATCTTAAAAAGAACAAGCACACATTGGTGGCGGGTTTATGCGGCAAGGTTTTGGTAGCGGGGGGGGGGGAGGGCGGGGGGGGGGGGGTTGGGCATAGGGGTAGCTTCTGTGAGAAGAATCCAGAAGCTGCCCCATGTTAGACAAGGGCCCTGCTGCTGGCCAGAGCTGGGCCAATAAGCGATATTGTTTGCACCTCTGTGACAGCATATTTAAGAAAGGGAAGAAAAAAAAAAAAAAAACTGCTGCAGAACAGCAGCTGGGAGAGAGAGGGGAGTGAGAAACAGCCTTGCAGACACCAAAGTTGGTGAAGAAAAAGGGGGCAAGTTTCTTCAGGCACCAGAGCAGAAGTCCCCCTGTGGCTTGTGGTGAGGACCATGGTGAAGCAGGTTGTCCACCCTGCAGCCCATGGTGTACTACAGTGGAGCAGGGTTCCACGCTGCAACCTGTGGAGGAGACCACAGTGGAGCAGGTGGACCTGCACTGACGGAGGCTGCGGCCTATGGGGAACCCCTGCCAGAACAGATTCCAGGCCGGAGCTACAGTCTGTGGAGAGGAGCCCATGCAGGAGCAGGGGGTCTGTGGGGAGCTGCTGCCCGTGGGGGACCCAGGTTGGAGCAGTTTGCTCCTGATGGATGGACTCCATGGTACAGACCCCTACCTGGAGCAGTGCTTGAAGAGCTGCTGCCTGTGGGAAGCCCACACAGGATCAGTTTGGGAAGGACAACATCCTGTGGGAGGGACCCCACGTGGAGCAGGGGCAGAGAGTGACTGAGAAGGAGCAGTGGAGACAAAGTGCTATAGACTGACCGCAACCCCCAGTCCCCTATTCCCCTGTGCCGCTTGGGGGGAGGAGGTGGAAGAGGGTGGATGGGGGGAAGGTGTTTTTTGTTTCTTTCCTCTGTTTCTCACTTCTCTAGCTTATTAGTAATAGGCAATAAATCTTACTGTCTCCCTGCTGTAAGTTTGCAGTAAGTTTGCATACGACACCAAGTTAGGAGGTAGTGTTGATTTGCCGGGGGGTAGGAAGGCCCTGCAGAGGGACCTGGTCAGGTTGGATCAATGGGCAGAGGCCAATGGGATGAAGTTCAACATGGCAGAGTGGCTGTGAAGCTGTGCAGAGGAAAAGTATCTGGGGGTGTTGTTCAATGCTCACCTGAACACGAGCCAGCAGTGTGCCCAGGTGGCCAAGACGCCAACGGTATCCTAGCTTATATCAGGAATGATGTAGCCAACAGGACCAGGGAGGTGATTGCCCCATTGTATTCTACTCTGGTGAGGCCGCACCTCTAGTACTGTGTTCAGTTTTGGGTCACTCACTACAAGAAAGACATTGAGGCCCTGGAGCATGTCCAGAGAGGGGTTACAAAGCTGGTGAAGGGTCTGGAACACAAGTCCTCTGAGGAGTGGCTGAAGGAACTGGGGTTGTTTAGTTTGGAGAAGAGGAGGCTCAGGGGAGAAAAGAGGGAATGGCCTCTAGTTGTGCCGGGGGAGGGGGGGAGGGGAGGTGAGGGGTGTTAGGTTGGAAATTAGGAGAAATTTCTTCTTGGAAAGAATAGTTAGGCATTGGAATGGTTTGCCCAGGGAGGTGGTGGAGTCACCATCCCTGGGGGTGTTTAAGGAAAGATTGGACATAGTACTTAGGGACACGGTGTTGTGGGTGATATTGGTGGTAGGGGAATGGTTGGATCAGATGATCTTGGAGGTCTTTTCCAACCATAATGATTCTATGGTTCTATGATTATTCCATTTTCAGCTCTAATTTCAGTGAATGTGTTGCTGCACTGAATAGTTTTTCTGTCTTTCAGATCCATCTGGACTCTTTCCACACCATTTTTACTCATTGTACTCTACCAGACTGTTCTTGATCAAGCGCACAATAACTTCTGGTAACCCATAACTCAGAACTATTTTTCTCACTAGGTCATCTGCCTTTGGCACAGTTCACCTTCATGAAATCTTATTCTCTGCTTACTGATGCTGTCTTCTCTTAATTCCTTTTGAAAACTTCTGCTCGTTCTTTTGGGATGTCTTCTGAATTACATTTTTATTCATCATTCAAAGATTTGCAGCAGTTACATTGGTCTCTCACTGATTTTCTTCTAACATAAATATTAAGTCTCAAGCCACTTCTGCAGATGGTAAAACAGATGTATTCCCAATTGACACATATTTAGTCAGTTTTTACAGGTAACATTTTCCATCAAGACCCATGACTTGAATGATATCCTATAATCTGAAAATACAGTTTCTATCAGTCAGTACATCCAAGTATTTTGCATATCTATATTTGTCTTCCAGGGAATAAAAACTTTCATCTAGGCACTTATTAGCTTACATCTCAATTTGTGACATGTTTCCTATGGCCTTGAAAAACACAACTGTCTTTCACTCATGAATATCAAAAGGACTCAGAGGACTTATCTGTGTGGTCTTTTGCAGATTGACATGACTGAGCTTTGTCCAATACAAGCTGATCAAAAAATGTATGTGTAACAGTAGCCCAGCAAGATTCTTCAGCTTGAGCCTAATTGCTTGTGTCTGATTCATGGAATTTCCTACCTCTATCTACCAAATAACTCATCAATACAACCAGAGTGGCATCGAAATGGTACACTGGACACAACACTCCAAAGAGAAAAGATTTGGGAAGACTTTCAACATCAGCAGTACAAGAAAGAAAGCAGTCTACTCTGTTAAGTATTAATATACTTACCTCAGCATGAAAATTCAGTCTAGTTAAAGTATGGTATCAAAGTTATGAATCATTGCAATAGTTACAGGATGTGACCTCAACTTTGACCCATAGAGAAGCACTTTTGATAAATGTTTTTACTAGAGGATAGTCAGATTATCAAGAATCAGAATATTTAAAAACTTCTTTATGAGAACATATGTATATCATATTAAGAAAAAAAAAAAAGAAAAAAAAAAAGCCTTCAAAAAGTACTAATACTTTTGAATAAGATCTATACTAGTGTGATTATAGAAATAATCTGATGTGTTGCTTCTGGAAATACCTTTAAGACAGGAAAAGATTACATTAACTTTAAAAAATTGCATTTCAGCATAGTAGTATTCATAAACTGTAGGCATATCCTTATGTGCACTTAGATATAATACTCTCTGCAGTGCCAAAAAATAAAAATTGCTCTATTGTACTGAGTTCAACTCTAATTAGTATTAATTAGAAACATGAATCACATGTATAAGAAAGGAAGATATTGTTAGAGTTCTGTCTTAGTCCTTTCTTGTTTAAGCTCTCTTTCAACTTTCAAAGTTACTACTCTGTCACAGTGCCAGTGCGCAAATGACAACCAGTCTAGCTCTGCATCTTTGGAGAAAGCTATGAAGACATCAGTGCTTTTGAATCTGTCATCCTTTGTGATTCCTCCTCCTGTCTAATGTTGCTCACTTTCAAAAATTGTCTTTCATTCTCTTAAATTAGACTTTTCCATATGATGTTATCTTTAAATATGAACTATAATCATTGTCTGGAAATTATGCCTTTGGGAGATTTATTCTTCTCCAACTTGTTCCTTTTTATATTTTGTACCATACTGAAAATGCGCTCTTGCTTCTCTCCAAATCGAATATGACCTTAGGAAAGATTAAAGCCAAAACAGAGTACTAATTGCCAAAGATGAACAGCTATAAAATAGCATATTTTTAAAAATAGCCTATAAAATTGTCATATTTTAGGTAAAGGATATGTATTGTTAAAAATATTACAGTACTGCATGCAGCCAAAAATCTGAGACAATTTATCTAAGTCTATTTCATTATTTTATATTTTAAGTTCATGTATATATGTAACCCTGGTTTCAGTTCTGGAAAACAAACAAACAAATGAAACAAACAAAGCATTACTGAAGCTTAATATAGGAGCTTAACTCATAGCAAGTGTATGATATTAATGCAATTAATACATCTCTATTTTCAACAGTTGTATGAGTTTATGTATTATGTAACTGATAATTTTTGGTGACATTTATTCTTTTAGTTTTATGACATTACAGAACAGTGATAAATTTATTTCTAATATCCTGAATTTAATATCATATACTCAATGAGTGCTACTATTTACCTTTTAAGCTCCATTGCATTGCTTTGGTTTTCTTTCAACTTTATCATACTGATATAGTTAAGCATAATCTTACTTATCTATTGAAAATTGATATGCCTCTATCAAAAAAGATGAAGCATGTGTACCATAGATTTAAAAACAGTGAGAAATTTTATATATACGTTCATTATCAAGTTCATATGTATAAGAGAGCAACAGATTTTTAGTTTCCACCTGTAGCCTAAGGGCTACATCTCCACCACATAAAGAAGGTGCGTGAGTTGGCAGAGTGATGTTGTGCCAGATCTTGTATCAACATATACCAGCACATCGGGGCATTATTACACCATCTTCATTGCCTTGGTTAGAATGCTTTTCAGTGTAGTTCACAACAAAACCAGATGATTTGTCTGTCCGATTCCACACTCATTCTCCCACTTAGGACATCACCAAACTGTATATACATACTTACTTAAAGGTTCAGGATGGGTGGATGGGTAAATTTCAACAAATCTATACCCATGGAGAGGCTTCCTTTGTCCTGGATTACAACAGTCCCACAAATACCAATATGTTTTAGAGATTCAAAGCCAGTACTGTGTTCAGCAAAGGAAAAGCAGAGTCAAAGTATGTCTTCAAGTGCGTTGAGCTAGTTCTGTAAAACTTCATTCCCGTGGGCTAGGTTCGGGCCCAGTTTGGACAGTACTCTTGTGAAGAGCTGGAAAGAGGGGAAAAATACTGCTTTCGTTGCTGTTATTTCAGGAAGTGACACAGATAGTAGATCAGTTTAATTCCTCTGTAATTCCCTAGGCATTAGGGTAGACTAGCTGTGTGAGGCAAATTAACTATTCAGAAATATGTAATGGTGTACATTACTGCTGCTTTCCCAAAATCTCTGGAAGATGCCTCGACCTTTCAAGCAGAGTACCTCCTAGTCCTCCAAAATTAGCTCTTTATTACTCACAAAGAATCACAGCCTACCTTACTAAGCTACCTTTATTTACATTGTTGTTGTGGTGCTCAATTTTATATTCACCTACTGCCAATTTCCTACTGAATAACATATTTTTGGCGTAAAAAAAAAAAATAAAAAAAAATAAAAAAAATCCTGGGCTGCTTTTCCTTCTCTCGTTTGTGAACATAAACAAACAAAAAGAGGTTTTAGAGTTTATGGCTTAAAAAAAATGTTGTAAATTTTGAAGTGTAGTTTATTTTTGCCATTTTTTTTTCTTTAGGAACATGAAAATTAGGGAATTGGAAAACTCCTAGAAATTATGTTTTCAGCAGAAATCCTGAATACATGCTTGTAAAATAGGTTTTAAAGATATCCAAAGGTTATTTAAAAAGATTATTTAAATACAAATACAAAATGCTATTTAAAATCTATTCTGACACTTCAGAGATAACATAAGCACTTTGTTCAATTACTGATGTTCAAACCAGCCACATATCTGCCAACATTATAAATCAGTCCTCTGACCTTTCAAGTTGAATGCATCAGCTGTTCTGAGACTTTAATTTCACTGCTTTATACCTGAGAAAAACTTAGGTGAGATGGACATGTTATAGAGTCGTTTATAGTATATACATATAAAATAGCTATGTATTTTCCTTATGCATATATTTTTTCTTTCACTACTCAGTGGTAGCTGAGTATTGGAGAATTGGGACCTGCATTTTAGGCTGGATTTTTTCAAATAGTTTTCCCGTTGTTCTCCTTGTCGTTTTCTACCATTTAAATTGATGTACCCTTTTCAAGCATGAACTTTCTCTCCTCCCTCACATTCTAGTCATTCCTTTCTCACCACAGTCAGCTTCTTTTAGAGCTGGCTTGAGTTTTATAGTTCTTCTTTGACTGGGCACCAAACAGAAGTCACCACATGGATTATGGAGTGAGGGTGACATAAATTGTTGAACCACATCTATATGGCTGGCAGTTGAAATCATTCACCCTAAATTCATGACATTCCCTGAGAGTGGGTCAAAGTCTTTCATTAGAAAATATTGGCCTTTTATTCATTTGTTTAAATAATCTTCTCCCTTCCCACACATACTCAGAGATAATTTCCAGAGGCCTAGTTATTTAAAATTGTTTTAGAAGCACAAGAGAAAACAACCTTTGTCGTATTTAAAGTAATTACACAACCTGAAAAGCTACTGCAACTAGTCCAGATTTCGCATAATTTCATTTTCAGAAATGTGTTGATATATAGGTACATGTGCAAGAACTCATATTAATCCATACATTTTTATTGGTTGTTTTATTTCATAAGATGAAAAAACTCACAAGCGCAGGCAACTGTCTTCACCACACATAGTATAAGTGTTAGTTTCACTTCCCAGAAAACAAAAAAGAACAAACTTGCCAAAACTAGGAAAAAGTTTGTAGATGGGCTTAGAATCAAGCTAAGCATTTTTTCTTCTCGCAGCTGAACTGTGTCACAGTGTTTCCACCAAAACCAATCAGCAGAGCTACATTAGAGGCCAGGCATGAGATAAGCTGAAATTCAATCTGACCCTCATAACTGAAAGCAGTTCCAGAGGGATGTCAACCACCTCCCTTCCCCCATCCTGTTAGTAGATACCTGTAGCTAATGAAAGACTACCAAGGGCTAAGAACAGCCCTGTTTCCTTTTTAGCCATTGTAATTGCCTTTCTTCTTAGACAGAGAATATTGACATAGGGATCTATGACTACACAGCTCCCACAAGCATCCCTGCTCTGCAACATTTCTCCTGTGGTTGGTCCGGAAAGTACAATGCAGCTATTACCCCATTCTGGATGACCAGTGGTCTGACTACAACCTCACAGTTAAAATACAGGAACGAGGGTTTCAACAGGGTGCTCAGATTTATTGAGGAGAATTTAAAACATGGGGAAAAAACAAAGGTCCTTTGTGGTACAAAACTGTTACTACTATTGTTTCCCCAAATTGTTCAAATCTTTTTTTTTCCTATTATTAAATAAAAGTATTAAAAGCTTGTTAAAAAAAAGAAAAAAGAAAAAGAAAAAAAAAAAAGAAAAAAGAAAGAAAAGAAAGAAAAAGAAAAAACATATCATTTGTACTATCCTCTTCAGACTACCAAAACCAGTCAGATAAACATGTTTCTGCCTCTTTAGGTGACAAATTATGTTGAAAAGATGAACCAGAAGGTTAATTTCTCTCATCTCATAGGCTTGGGTTTCTATATGGGATGCAACAGCAACAAAAAGAAATGAGAATATTTCTCTTTTTTTAACCTTCTTTGTAAGCAGGCTCTGCAAGCCATTTAGAGAAATGTTATTAACAAGAGAGCAGTGGATCCCTGGGAGAGTACTTTTTAGTAAATTGCAGTCCACATGGAAAAACAAATCATTGAGAACCAATCTGCTAAGTTCTTCTATTAGTTAAGGGCTAGTAGTTCTGATAGCAACATAGTGAAAAATTCTGGCAACTCAGTGCTGCAAATTCCTGCAAAGTAGTTAATTAACAATAAGGGTACATCTGTCATCAAATAACTTTATTTATTTAACCATTTTTCATTAGGGCTTTCCGACACTACATACTTACCATAAATGTTGTATTTTACCTCAGACCAAGAGAGCTAGCCATTTCAGAAATTATACATATGTTTCATAAGACAGTAGGGCCAACAAAGGAATGAACTTTCTTTTTCTTACATTTGCATATTATTTACACTTTGGCTGTTTGATTTCTGGTGTTCCACAAATAGAAATACAGTTTTTTTGCCATGTCTGGAAGTATAAACCCAACTCTCAACGAGAATGGATACCCAGAAGATTGTGCAAGCACTGAAGAGCAGATATCCATACTAACAAGGGGTTGACCTATAGCCAGGAAACAATAATCTAGCTAGCAACAAGCCAAAGCTGTCATCAGGTTTGTTTTTTATTTCTTCAGCAAGGCAATTTCAAAATCATGCAACATCTAAATATTTAGTAACAAACAGCCTTGAAAAATATCAGCTATGTTGTATAAAAATGCATGGGAGAGCATGTCCTGATTAGCCAAGGTTTCTATATAAAAATCAGCGTTTAAGCAATTATGACAACAGCTATAAAGCGACCAGTGTAATCCCAAAGGCTAGATGAAGACTTGAGCTATTTCCATATTTAAGATGCTTCAGATCCATGTTTATGCTTGGGGCTCATTAATAAACAAGGTTAGTTTCACTCAAATATGTGCACCTCTGATCCCTCAAATCAGTCAAAATCAAAGTTTCATTAAGAACTGAGACAAGGTACAGTTAAAGGGAAAACCATAGAGAAGGATCTCCTGGTTACTTGTCAGATATCTTTATTTTTTTTTTCCTTTAATTTCAAAACTATTTTTGTGCGGAACTTGAAACAACAAATCAATACTCAAATTTTTTGAAATAGCTTACTAATATGTATTGTTTGTATACTTTTTGTGTGTGAGGTCAATAGGTTAATTACACAAGTAAAAACTATAAATTGTCTAGAGACTACGGAACTATATAAATAAACAAAAAATTCTGTAAAGTGTATTTAACATCCATGCAATTTATGCTTTTTTATTCAGTGGTATTGCTGAAAGAGCGGTGGGGATTTTTGAAGCAATTTTCTGTGCTTTCTGCTTGAGAAAGTCTGCAACCTCGGTCGTTTGTATTTGAAGTTGATTAGGGTGAAGTCAGAGAGCTCACATTTTTTTAATAGCTTCTGAGAGTGTTTAGCTCAGGGGCAGGAAGAAGAAAAACAAATATCCCTTACAAATATTTTGTCTCGAAAGAATTTCCCTAAAAGTACAGCAGCGTGTGTGGTCAGATGGAAAATACCTACTGCTCTACTGACAGCCACGTCTTCAGACAGATGGTAGTTAATGAATGCAGTCCTTGATAGATGTTTTTCTGATCAAAGTGTCACTTAAAATGTCTACCTTAGAATTTAGATTAAACTTCTGTAGAAGTTTATAATTTGTGCTCAAAAGGTTAGTAACTCACTAAGTAATACTGATATTACCTGTATGATGAGAAACTAAGTTTAAAAAAAATTTAAAACATAGGTAATTTCCACATTTTTTTTGTCCATTTAAATAATATGTGTTCTGAAATTACAGTCTAACATAGACTGTGTTTCTTTATTGGTGGCAGCAGTGGTGCTTAAAATAAACTAGAATACACATCAATTGTTGCTTCAGTTTGCCTTAGAAATTACTTTAATTAAACTCAGATCATCTGTGTCCAGGCATACGATACTAAAGCAAAACTGGAAACTAAATTAATTTGCTTTACGTGAAGCCTGCAGTTAAGTGAGTGCATATTCCTTCAATAAATGTCTTGTGTGTTTTTTTTTTTTTTTCCTTCAAAAAGATCATGCATAGAAACACAAAAATTATCAGGCAGGAGAACAGAAATCTTGGGCCAATTCATGCAGGGAACATATGAACCTCCGCATTAACTGTATATAAATTGAAAAATATATGTACACATACCAATCTTGCAAGGATTCTCTGTGTAGAGAACCTCAAGGAAACATTTAAATGAAGCTTCTCACCAGTTACTTTTGTTAGCATTGTGCAAATTCAAAATACCTCAGAGGAAGAAGACATTTTCAATACTAAAAATAATACCTAGGAAAATAAATGTGTCATTGTGTTTTAATTCTGAAAATTCCTCCCTCCTCATTTTTTATCTTGATGGATAATATTGAAAATTTCAGCCTTTTATTCTGTCTGAGGCTTGTTATGATTCCTCTGTTACAAGAGTAAATAGTAATAATCATTTATATTACAATTTTGCAATTTGCAAATTACAATTTGCTTGCAATTTTTACTCTAATATACATTATGGCTGTTAATTTAGATGCTGTTTAGGTAAGACTGATCCCTGATTTGAATTGTTCTTTTACCTATCTTAACAGTTGTTAACTAATCAGAAAAAGTGAAGTTTCACCTCAATAAAAAAAAAAAAAAAGTAATCTGAGCAGTGGCAATGTGGTGCTCCACATGGATGGTTTCTTATTTGTTTTATGTATCAAAATGTATATACGGGACAACAAAATTTCACAAAAATTATCTCTTAGCTATATGAACTTAGCACAGGAATTTTCATTTTCTGTGTTTGATGTGTTTTCAGGAATCTGATATCTGTCATGACTTTTGCCTAGGCAATGTTGAAGATGTAGTGTTTATGAAGGTAAAAAACAAGAATTCCATTGGACTGTTCTGTGGCAATATAGACCAGGAGAGAAAGCAAACTCAGGTTCTTCTGATTGCATGAGTACAATAAGATAAATACCATAATTTTTATATATGCTCTATAAATCTGAACAAGCCCAAGTTGAAAGTGGTTGAAAGTGGTTGCTTTTCAAAACAAATGGTACTTAAGAATTTGTAAGTTTTCGTTTTCCTAGTTTAAACTTGTGTTTCATTTATTACTCAAACAAGAGATTCTTGTTAATTACTTTGATACATGAAGATTGACACCAGCCACATATGCATATTCCCCAGCTACTCATAGCCATTTATTTTTATATGACTACTAATTGCACAGCTGCTAATCTCTTTTATGGACTAAGCCATATTTTTTGCGTTATTTATATCAAGTAAGCATCTTGTTCTTATTCAGAGGGAAACAATGTAATCTTTTGTGTAAAGATACCACATCTTCAAAGCGCTGTGTTTGCATATGGAAATTATCCAAAGCAGGACAAGGGTGATTATGGCTTATTCCAATAGTGTGCTGAGGCCCCCAACCAAAACTTAAAAAACAAAAGCACAACAGGCTAAAACTGTGACCTGAAATGAACATACATATCACAAATACACATGCACATCTCTTCCCCCTTCACTTCCTCATACTATGTCTCTCCCTCTTTTATGCAAAGTGTTTCAAGTACTTGGTATCCTACCTCTTTATAGATGTAAAACTTCCCACCTGGAGCAAGTCAACATATTTATCTTACAAAAGCCCTGCCTGGATCCTGGAAAAGCTTGTGGTCTGACAGATTACTCGGGTGTGTTTAATGTGTGTGTTTTAAAAATATTTTGCAGCTGTAAAACTGGCGTGATCACAATCATAGCAGTAATTGATTGAATTTCAAAATCAGAAAGATTTGGAATATCTTTTAATTGCTTAGTAGTGAAAGTGTTTTCCCAGGCAGTAAGTAAACTGAATTCAGTGTCTTTCTTATCATGTTTCCTGGAAGATTGTTCTGACTAAAAGGAAATGAATATTTCAGTTAATTTTTCCCATTCAGTCTTGAAAAATGGATAGCTTTATCTGATCAAAGTTATTTGAATCAGTTAAGGCTACAAAGAGTATAAAATAGGACTATTTTCAAAAATTTGAAATCAGCAATAAATATATATGTTATTTTATTACGATTTACAATTCAGTTTTGCAAAAAGATTAACATCTTTTAAAAAGATTTACGTCTAACATCTTTGCATGAGTTGCTCAAAGATGCAATTGAATCTTTTTGTTGTTTTTGGCTTTGTTATCTAACCAAACTTTCACCCAAATATTATTAGTGACTAATTAATAATACCTGTCTAATCGGAACATATCAACTGATACCTACAATCCTATATTATCACCCTGACATTGTTATTGGACTAAACCTTTAAAATATATCATAATTTCTACTTCAGAAAAGTAACAGTAAACCAGCAATTTAATTTGATTTCTGTTTCCATTAGCAGTGATTCTTGTATGTTAAGCATCTAGTAAGATTTTTTTTTTTTAAATGCACAATAATCTCTTTTATTAGTACAGTGGTGAAGAAACAGTGATTCAGTCTGTCTTATTTGGTCAAATGCTCTAAACTGGTCAAATGCTCTTAACTTGTCAAATGTTAAATGTTGCGTATTATAATCACTTCTCCTTTAATTAGGAGTCTTCTCTTCTTTAAGTAGTTCTGGCTAAAAGCCTTGATTCTACTGCCAAGAAAACTCAAACTATATCACCTTTTTTTCTTTTCTTGAAGATCTAGCAATTCACTTTTCAAAATCCTTTTAATTTATTGTCTATATGAAGTATTCAAAAGATGTTCTCATTATTAATATTATAAGTTCATGCAAATGAAAGAAAACAAGTTAGTCCTAATGACTGTTATTCTAACACAGCAAATGAGATACCTGATATTTTCTTTAATACTACGTAAACCCTTGGTTTGTTTTTGTTTGTTTGTTTGTTTGTTTTCCTGTTCCTTGTTCTGAAGGAAAAAGGAAAGGCATTCATTTTATTTCTTTTTTCTTCCTATAGTAAGCAGAAATGAAGTAGGCTCCCCCATCACAGCAACCACAAGCTGATGGCTATTCCTACCTGATACTGACTTGATACTAACTTTGATCCTTATCGCTAAGCAGCTGGTGCAAGATGACTAATACCTAGTAATACCTAATCACTGACTTCACTGTGAAAGTATCTTCTCTGATTTGTTCCTGTTCATATTCTTCCTCTACCATGAATATTTCTCCTGCTCTGTACAACAGCAATATGCCTGCTATATCTTCCCTTATATACCCATTTGCTCATCTCTAAAGAAAAAAACTCTTATTCTGAAACACTCATCAAGTCTTTTCTACGTATTACACCAGTAATGTTTTTGCCATCATGCTTTTAAGATTCCTGTTCCACATAGAGTTAAAGAATACACTGGACCCGTCAGACTTTTTAATGTAAATTTTTATTTGACAACAGTACACTTCATTCTTTTTTCACTAAAATTCCGTATCAAATGCTTCCAAATCTTGTGTATACTCATTGTATTTTTTTTTATTTTCATAGAAAATGTCTTTGAAATTAATGTACATATATCTATTTATGTTATTTATATAAATTGCTGACCTCTGTGTAAGTCTACTCTTTCAGATAATGACCATCACATGATAATGACCAATAACAAAATGTTTGTCACAATATATCATAAAAAGTTTCTTCCCTTCCCAAAGGTCTACTTTCATTAGAATATTGATAGTATATAACTTGTACATTCACAATCTCTGAGACAGACAGATAATACAGGTGAATAAAGGAAAAGAAAAAAATATATATATATTTTTAATATCCCTTAGAGAGGGTGAAGCAATCAGATGAGAAAAGGCTGAAGATGGGATGTTGGTGAGCAATTAATTTTGGAGACAAATTGTAGAATGGGAGAAAGAATAGAGTGCAGAAATGCAAGAAAACAGAAAATCATGCTGTAGGCACAGCAGTGTTTAAATATCAGGACAGAGAACCTGGACCTTTTGCATACCACCTTCATTGATGCCACTTGGGTGAAACTTTTGCAATATCTGTTTCATTCCTATTTGTTATAATAGCAAAATTGTGAATGTTGACATCTCAATGAAAATGATAGTTCTATTTTAAACAACTGTAACTGAAAGAGTTATTGCTGTATTTAAATGACACTTTTTTCTACTGACAACTTTACTATACTATAAGAATTGTATAGTTCATCAGTAACTACAACTCTGATGTTTAATTTCACCTGGCGTTTAATAAGAATTACATCAAATTAAAAATGAAAGGAAAAATAGAGAATTTCAAGAATGTTGTGATTGATTTCTGATACTCTTTTGGCTTTCTCTTGAAATCAACATCTGTATTTGGAAACTTATTTTAATTCAGGCAAACTTCATCACAAGACATATGTGTGTTTCCTTCTTTCAGAATCTTCATGTAAGGAAGATAACTCAGAACCTGAAACAGAAAAGAAATAAATATCTTTAAGTTGCACAGACATTTAAGAAAGAAAGTGAAACAACGAGAAAGAGAAATAATGCAGTGGCTCTTGAAAAGCAAAGAAACTGAAAAGAGTCATATGAAGAGGGAGAATATTTTGTTCAGTATTGTGAAGAACACTAAACTGTCCAGCAAGAAGCTATTTTCGGCATATATAATCATTCAAGAAATACTTGGTCCAAGAAAATGCAGTTAGTGAATTGAGTTAAAGTTGCCTGCTTACTGTTCCTATAAGTAGCTACCATCTGTGTTGTGGCTCTGGCTATCTAAAGCACTTGACATAACTTCTATGTATAAATAACTCTTACATATGACATAATTCAATTTAGAAACAAATTGAATTTCACTTCATGGCAGAATTTTCCAAGCATTTAATTATGCTTAATATTCTTCAAAGCCTATTTGTGGGTAGTGCAAGTGAAAGAGAGGGCTCACACCAAGTATGTCCTGTGATATTATGCATCATACTGGAATAACTGGGCAATGATCATGATTTTTTTATACTTTCATAATTTTTCACTCTCAAACAATGCTGAATGCAGGTAAACTAGCACAGTGAACCATTTTTGACTAGCACTTCTTCACTTAGACTTGAATTCATAAAATCCCTGATATATTGAATTAAATATTCCTATTACAAAAGAATTCTAATTAAGTTATAGATATAGGCCTACAGACAATTGTGACTGTTCCATGTTTTAAGATTGGACTAAGGGTGTTTCTGAAAGTACAGAAACTAAAACCAGTATTGGATTCTAACAGATCACTCACAATAGGTGCTTTCCTAAGCCAGAGGAAAAAAAAAAAAGAAAAAAAAAAAAAAAAAGCACATGAAACTATAGGATCATATCTAATTCTGCTAATACTCAGATTAAGTACTGTGCTGCTGCTTTATTTGCATGTGAGGATTAGAAGATTAATTTTCTCTGATTGTATCAACTAAAGCTATAAACTTAAGGTCATTTAGATAATGAACAATTTAAAAGACCATTTTAAAGAGTACCTGAACAAGTGAACAAACACTGTGACCTCTGCACATGTATTTTGCTGCACCAAAACAATTAATTGCTGTGTTCATTCATTCCCATTAATCTCTAGATACCATTCAAATACAGTAATGATGAGACTGTATAAACAACATGGAGTCATAAATCATCTTAAAATTACTGAATCAGTTGAATTATATGATCAGCTGTTAAATCTTTTTTTTTTTTTCAGTTCCTAGGTACTTTTCGTGAAAATTTGTTTAAATGTTTTCAGTAGCAATCAATTAAAGGGCACATTTATCTTAGTAACTGTTCAGGACTAGCATCAATTAAGTATATCTCAAAAATCAGATACGAAAAATTAAGTATTATTAAGCTTAGTATTATTAATCTTCTGCAGGAGTTAGAGCTATTCTAAAGATCCTGACAAATAACAGATATAACAGGATACAGAGCACATAAGCCAATGGATCATCATGTTTACTGTGCAAATTGACATGAGAACTGAAATTGTAAATATTTTCAGTATATATTTTCTCTACTATTTTCATTACTTTTTCAACACTGTATGACAAAGATAGTATGTCATAGTTGATTCTTATATAATTTATAACACAATTATCTGGAGAATTGCTTCATACTATCTCAGCAACCCAAATCCCTAATTTGAAAATGCTTGAAACAAGCTTCCTCGCAACACCTACACAAAAATGCTTAAGAGAACTCAACTGCTGAAAAACTTTTAAACAGGCTAAGTAACTGTGTCCATGGCTGACCTGGAAAAAAAACACACTTCTCACTTCTCAGGAAAAATCCTAGCAAGACATCCACTAATTTTAAAGTTTGAAACATGTCTAAAGTGTTTTCTTAGATTCCACAGCTATTTCTTTGACTTTTGTTGTTGTTGCTGTTGTTGTTGGTTGGTTGGTTGGTTGGTTGGTTGGTTGGTTGGTTTGGTTTGTTTTTTTGTCATTTGATCATGAATTCTTATATTTTCACACCCTCAAATGATACCACCCTGACTGAAGGTAAAATAGGTTAGACCAGTGAAATATTTTTGATGTACACATTCCATTCTGTAGTACATATATTGATTTTCTGTACCACACTTCCAAACACAGCATTCAGTCCTTCTTCCTGTGCATTGTTTCTCATGTACTGACTCAAGCCAAAATGCAATAAAGGAGACCAAATGCAGGTAAACGAATGTCATTTAGGGTATTAAAATCACCTTATTTAAGGCCAATTTCTCATCTGCATCAACTTCCCAAGGTATTGTGACTCTTATGTCAGTGGAGACAGGAGCAAGAAGTATGTTTTTACATTGCAAAAAATACCAGCCAGTTCATATTTTCAACAATGTGTCTTGGTGAGGGGAAAGGATTTGCTAAGTGTAAGAGAAATTGATCATTTCTGCTGTCTTGTTGTTTTTCTTTTGTTTTAAATGGATGGAAATGTTGCTTTCTGCTTCTAACTACCTAGCGTAAAACAGGATACTAAGCTGATAGCACTTGCCTTTTTAGCACACAAGTCCACGCCACCCAGTGTCAGTACTCATCATAAAGGTAAAAATAAAGCAGCACCATATATTTCAAGCTCTCTAATACTTCTAGAACTGGGAAAAAGAAACTCATGAGGAATTTATCTCAATAGCTATATTATATAGTGGTCCAACACTAAAAGAGGTTGTTGTTTATAGTTTCAGGCAAAGTGCTCAATATTTCTAACTTGCATTCTTCCTCTTCCGTTTCTGTAACCTCATCCCATTCTTACAAGATTTAGCCTTTAAAAGCACTCATAAGTCACCAAGAAGTAACTGTCGAAAAATACCTACTCTCTCCCAGCTACATGCACACAAAATATTGAAGAAAGGTTCTCTCTGTGCCAGGCTGACAATTTATTAAAATGTGAATGCTCAATTTTTAACTGAGGGTGTGAAAAAGAAAATATCTGCTAATATGTTGGTGAATAGAGAGTGGCAGATTTCCCAAGATATTTAATAATACCCCCATGAAATCTAGGGGAAAAATGCAGACACAAATCTTTGATTAAAATATTTATTACCCTGCAAGAACATTAAACATAATAAACCTCCTCTTCTTCTTCTTTTTTTTTTTTTAATGATTAATTTTTTTTTTCTCAATTTAAAGTTATAAGAAAACAAAACCTTTGAAAATATGATAATTCACAGTTAAAGTATCCAAATTAGCTTAGCTTTATGATACAGGGAAGTCAGATACTTTCTTTCCTGAAAAGATGGAAATGTCCCCTGCAGGACGTTAATTGTACATTTTCTTTCACACAAATATTGTTCTCAAATAGCTGATTAAGAACTTAGCAGTGCATGTGAATACTTGAATTGATTCTTTTCTGCAGTCCTCTGACAAGTATACAGTAAGTCACCTCCATCTAGGTCATCCTTCTTCACTGAGACCAACTTGAAAAGACAGAAATGGAATTCTGGAGAAGATGGAAACAACTCAGCTCTAGTACCCATCGTGCTGGAAACCTGCCATTGTTACTTTTGGAAATGATTGTAGGTGTGCTTTATTTTTTTTCTCTGTTGTCAGATCTGATCTCAAAGATGATTCTTGAAAAAAGCTTTTCTAAAACCCAACCTTAACATATGATAAATAAATTATTTTTTAAAATAAAACCTTGGAAAAAGATACCCCAAACAAGAGCTAAGAAGTATTTTTCTTGGAAGAATATGAAAATTACTCAGGTAACATCATGTCCTGAAATATAAATCAGTTGGATCTCTCCTGATCCAAAAACAGGCAAAAGGCTCAAAATTGTGTTTTTGGATTAGAACTCCATCATGTATGAAATTACTTTTTCAGAAAACACATACTTTGGGATAGTTGCATATCAACATATCAAATTTATTGCCTCAGTGGCAAGTCACTGAATTGTTAATTTTGCAGTGTCTACACTAGGAGCAGAATGTTTGCACACATCCTTTCTTTTCATACCCACATTTGCAAACCAACACTGATACCGTGAGAGGAACGTTTCAACTCAACAACAGAAATATTAGTATAGCTTTAGTCCTCTAAAACATCTTCATAACAATAGACATTGTTTCCATTCTGTCTTCAAGTTCAGTGTAGCAGACCAATAAATTTTGATGTAAGACAGTTGTTTATTTTGAGTTGTTTATTTATATTCACTCCCTCTCCTCAAAAGAAAAGGGGGAAAAAATATAATGGAAAGGGCTCAAAGGCTGAGATAAGTACAGGGAGATCACTCAACAATTATCACAAGCAAAACAGACTCAACATAGGGGTATTAATACTATTTATTGCCTATTATCAGCAGTCTAGAGCAGTGAGAAACTAAAAACACCTCCCTCCCCCCCCCCCCCCCATCTTCTACATCTTCCCTCCGAGTGGTGCAACGTGGTATTACTCTTCCAATTCCATAGTCTAATTTCCTCTTTCTTTAACTTGATAAAGCCTTTATCGTAATTTTTGCTCTTTTAAGGTCAAGGGAATACACACAATTTTGATTCTGAAGTGAAAAAAATAACTTTATAAAGTTACAACTTTATGATCATAAGTAGTCCTTTTCATTGTATTGTTGAAAATGGCAACTTTGAAAAAAGGTCATTAAAAGGCTGCAGTTAGTTGGATAAAAAATGCCAATATAAGCCATTTGAATTACCTATTTTTCACCTTATCTTACATCCATCAGCATTGTCAAAGTTACTCATAAATAGCAATAGCTAAACTGCGTGTATTGTTGCATACTTTTGTTAGGGTTCTTCATCCAAAGATTGACTGCTTTAATTGTTCAACACACTAGAAATTCTGTTCATGTTGCTTTAAATAACAGCTTATCCTATGTTTTTTGAACTAGTCGCCTTAGTTCCAAGTTGTATCAGTATGCATTTTTTTTAAGATTCCTACATTAATGTATGTAAAGTCATCTAAGTATGTTATTTGGATAGAGGCACATGACTTAGAACAAGCAACAGCAAGGAAATAGAGTTCACTACCAGCTAAAAGCAGCAAGACTTAGATTACAAACAAGGGAAAGGGGTAAAAAAGATTTTGATATTAACATAAATATTCCCTTTATTTTGCTTTCCTCTTCCTTTAGTGCTTGATGGAGAATTTTATGAGATAATGGGTAACATCAGTAATGTATGTTGGTCCTTGAAATCTCATATACTTTAAAACAACAACAACAACAACAAAAATATATTTTTTAGTATAGACAATATTTAGGATAAGTGTAACTACTTGTTAAGTGCTCATAGAAGAGCACTTAACAACTAGTTATACATCCTAACAAGTAGTTATACATCCTGCAGTCCTTGTGCTCACGGACCCACGACTGAGACCTGCAACATGATTCCCCTCTGGTTTACAGCTTCCTAAATGGAAAACAAGGTAAGTGAATACAGAATAACATCTGCTAAATTCTTGTTTGAGGAGGAGAGAGGATGCAGCTTGTCAATAAACTATTAATCAAACCTACCAATAGCTATTATAATCTTAATATATCTATGGTTCATATTTTGCTATTAATTATAAATAAAAAATTCCATGCCGTTGAACAGCATCTGCTACAGCGTAACTTAATTTGTGTAAGAGTATTCCAAAAAATCTATTATTAGAGGCAATATCCATTTTACAGGTGCCATTCATATAAGAATTTGGTTTTCTACAATGCTTACACTCTTGCATTGTTTATTGTTTGTATTAATATAGCATACTTTTTTGACCAGACTCTCCAAAGGTATTCCATGCCATACAGCATCATTATCAGCAATAAAAGCTGGAGTAAAGAATGAAGGCGGGGCATGAGGAGTGACAGCATTTGTCTTCCCAAGAAACCATTATGTGTGATGAGCCCTGATATGATGAGCCCTGAGCCCTGATGAGCCAAGGGGAAGTAGCAAATAGACTTCGTTTTGCTTTGCTTGTGCATGCAGCTTTTGCTTTTCCTAGTGAACTGTCCTCATCTCAACCTAAGGGTTCTTGCACTTTTACCTTTCTGATTCTATCACCCATCCCACCTGGGGAGAGTGACTAAGTGAGCCACTGTGTGGCACTTAGCTGCCTGCCGGGGCTAAACGAAAACATCCTGAAGCCCTAAAGTTTATTTTTTCAGCTCAAGGTATTAGAAAAATATTAGAAAAAGGAAAAGGAAATATTGAATGAAAAGAAGAATTGTATAAAAGAAAAGACAAATCTGCCTTTGATATTGGTGGCCTGTCTACAGTTAAAAATTCTTTTATGATTAATTACTAGATATGTAGAAGACTTTCATCTACATCCTAGGGAGCTCGTTGCTTTAAACAGTACCATAAGCACGGTTCTGAACAGTTTTGTATGTCTACTATACTACTTTGTATATCTAGATTCACTGAGAACTTGTGTGTTGAACGTTTGCTGTATTGGCGGGAAATTTATTTCAAAGTTGTGTATCTGGGTATGTCCTCAGGCAGTTGATTAAAAAATACTGTTCAATGAAACTAAGAGATTTCAAAATCAACAAAGTGAATTGGGAGCTTGCTTTCAAAGTGCTGATAGGATTGTTATCTCCCTTTGATTCCTTTAAAATACTAGTCTAGAATCTTTCTTGTCTCTGGGGCTGAGTTGGTAAATGCAGAGCATCTGAGCCTTTTTTGTATTCTGATGATAGAGATAACAAAAGTTCATGTTACAACAAGTTTAGTATTTTAGCAGCTGTGGTCAGCTGCAGGGCATTATAACAGTAGCACTGATTAGATTTTAAGAAACAAAGAGAGAAAGAGAGAGAGAGAGAGAAAGAGAAAGAGAGAGAGAGAGAGAGAGAGAGAGAGAGAGAAAGAAAGAGAGAGCGAGAGAAAGAAAGAGAGAAAGAAAGGAAAGAAGGAAAGAAGGAAAGAAGGAAAGAAAGAAAGAAAGAAAGAGAAAGAGAAAGAAAAAGAATTACTCCATCTTTGTTATGATGAATGAGCTTTGGAGTGCAGACTGAGAAAAGGTGAGTATCTCCAACAAAAAGGTTTTAAAGAGTTCCATAAATTATAAAATACTCAAATGTGCGGCTCCATTAGCCAGGATGTTCACCTAATATGGAAAAAGTGCTCCTTCATCATACCCTTTTCTGCAGCAGAGAAAGATTAGCATTTAGCAGTAAGAAGTAAGCTGAGGACAGAAGGATACTCATACTCTAAAACTCTCTCTCCTAGGAGCAGAAAAGTTCTTGTGCCCTGCTCTGAGATGTAAGAAGGTTTCCAACAGGTTCAGAGACCCAAACAAATACAGTGCAGCAGTTTGTTGAATTGAATGATCTGTGCTGCAGTACAAATGGGTCTGTAGGTGCTTTCAGTTTTAGTCCTGACATCATTCTATTCCACTCCAGGGCACTGTGGAAGGCTCTTACTCTGAAATCCGCACTAACTTCAAATCTACCTTGCAAGACCCTGTATAGGCTGAATCAATAAGAAAATGTGTATATCTGAGACTACCAGTAGATATATTAATAGAGCTAACTTGGAACAAGACAGAAGCCTTGTCTATATGAAAACACATGAAAGGGCAAGAAGCAAAGGGAAGGGCCTTGAGGTGGAAGAAAACAACATCAAGACTGACACTGAGAACATTTTTGTGGGTGATCAGCAGTCCTGAATATTTCCTGGTATGTTCAGGAAAAAATTATAGCTAACAACATTTAACAAAATAATTAAATTAGGCAGATTTTTCTTAAAAAAAAAAAAAAAAAAAAAAAAAAAGTTAACATTAATTTCTTAATGTCTTATGGGCAAGAAGGTAAAATAGATTCTTCTTCATTTACTCAACTCTAACTTATACTTCTTTATTTACAGGAAGGTGGCTTTATATTATTTAGATGACATCAGCTGATTGGTCATTTGTCGATCATTTTTCAGTTGCATTCTTTCACTTGACATCCAGAATCGTTAGAACATTTTGATCTATTAGAGATTATTGGATAACAACTAATCTATTATTGTATCATTTGTGAGTAATGTGCTTATTGTATTGCATGCAGCACTCTAATTTGACTAACATACCGTACCCAATGTGAAGTATAACAAAGTGCTTGTTAAAATTCAGTGAAGCTCAGTATCTACTTTAGCCAACTAGGTGTTGTTGGTTTAGAGAGTACTTTCAAGCTGAAGTACAGATGGCATAAGTGGAAGATGCTGTTTTATCCGCACAATATGCTGAAACTTGATGATTTCCCTCATTATATAGATAAATGGATTGAAAAAAAAAAAATCACTATGTAGCAAAATGAAATGGCCAACCAATTTTCCTGTCCTGATGTCCCTGATATTAAGATTTATGTATTTATTTTTCTTTTAATGAACCTGGCCGTTAATTACCCAAGATCATTAATCACTAATTTCCTGATGTGATCCTATCTGGGACCTGTCTGGTATGTGGTCAAAGTCCATCCATTGCATGTACCAATATTCTAAATACCTACATTCAATACAGATCTGTTTCTATTCAATGATATGAAGCTTTCTGTTGTTCTGTTGTTGAGATGTAGTTGAAGGCTTAATGTTCTATCATGAATATCCCACCATTAAATCAGGTCACAGAGACAGTAAGTATCCAAGAAGTTGATTATGAATGTCAGATGTATAGATTTTAAGCAGTAGAGGTCACACCCTTTAATAAGAGTGTTAAAATTAAATGGATCAGTTAATCTCTGGAATTCACTGAAATTTTGCAGACAGTTAGAAACACACATTTCAATCTTCACTTGCCCCAACATCCTTCTCTTCTCATGCTATGCCATCTGAATAAGTCAGCTCAACATGATGATTTCAACTTCAGCTGTTTGCCAGTCAGTACAGACATCTTACATTTTATTATTCTTTTTTGCTGAGGTAAACGATCGCTTGCTAAGATGATTTCAAAATCATTTTGTTTTAAATGTATCAACACCTTACTGTTATTTCATTCGGGGTTTGCGTTTCAGAAAAAATAACATTTCTTCTCAGCTGTATATATTAATATAGGGTCTTTTCTCAAGTGTTTTTCTTTTTTTTTTTTTTTTCTATTCTATTTTTTTCACTTTAGTGGATGTCTGAACTAAATAAGCAATTTGCTGTTTCATATAGACATTATGGCTACTAAAAAGGCCACATCTAATTTACAGTACCAATGCCCACATGACATTTAAATACCAGTCACCTAACGTCATCTCTTACCTCAAAAAACAGTCAATATCATGCCTAAGTGATTATGCAGGCTGTATTTGGGTCATCCGTCAAGTATATATAAACTCAAAAAATACCTGAAATCATTAATGAATAAAAGAGAATGCTGAATTACTGTTGCCTATCTAGGGCAGCTTCAGTTCTTTCTTATGTATAAGATATACATAAGAAATTCCTAGGATGATAAGACCATTATGATTCTGTGATGTCTTTTCTAGAAAAAGGATATAACGCACTATACACTCTCATATGCACACAAAAGGCAGAGGAGATTGTCTACCTGGCTTGGCAGTCCCAAATCAAAGAGAACAAAGGCAATGCTGCATTTTCCTCACTTCTCCCCCCACGCCCCCCTCCCCCGCCCCGCCCCAGGAATAAACTAAACCATTTTAAAACAGCAATACACATTCAGGAAAACTTAAGGTGTTCATTACTGCAAAGCCCCAAACCAGACAAAGTGATCTAACATTTAGTAGAACTGCAAGCCAGGTATTATCGTCTTTAATAAGAAAGATATCTGCATGAATACACCTCAAGTTCTTCCTGACACCAGAGGAGCGAGCCCAGTACACTATAGAGGAGCTGTGGCTGTGGTATAGAAAGTGCAAGAAGATTGCCATGGGGGGCACAGTTTGGTGGGAATCCAGTAAATGGTAATTAGTAAGACAAATAACTAAGTAAAGGAGTCTGTGGAAAAATTCACCCTCAGATATAAATGAATGAATGAGTATTTATAAAACTCTAAACTCATTGATAGTTGCCAAACAGAAAGGGATATGTTTGTTTAACTAAATTTTTATCATACTTTGCCTATCACAGAAACAAACCTCTCCTACTCTCAGAATAATTTTTCTCCAAATTTTCTCTATATTATACAGATACCATCAAATTCACATTGTAATATTAATATAAATGGACAATCTTCAACCAAGATATTCCTGTGAATTCATTCCTGGGTCTTCTTTGCAGTACCATTTAAGACTCTCACAAATCTCTGCTATCACAGTTAAAGAGTGGGTTGCCATTACAGACCTTGCCTGTTCTACCTTATTGCCTCAATCAGCCCATGTGGTATCTTCCAGAATGATTTTTGTCCTAAGTACTAATAAAACAAATTAGATAAAGGGCTTTTAAACTAGCTAGATAAAGTAACATACCTGCTTACAGAGAGGACAATCATTTAATGTTTACTCCAATGATTTACATAAGTAATTGGCAGCTTAATAGTAGCTCACACTGCTTTCTAAAAACAGCTGTTGTGAAACATTGCTGTATCTGTGTGAGAGAAGGCAATGATGAACACAAATACCCCAGCAAGGTACTTCAGCATTTGGCTGTTTAGACCTTGTTTTATGACATGACTGTTAATACAGTACAGTTATGTAGCATATAAACAGTGTCAATGAGAAAAGATTCATGTTTCTCTTGGATAGAAACAGAATTTTCACATACAGTGTTGTATTTCATATTGTCCATAGGGAAAAAAAAAAAAAAAAAAAGAAAAAAAGAAGAAAAAAAAAGGGTACAACACAGATGTTAATGTTCTATAGCTGTTACATACTTACTGTGTACTGGTGCTAGTAAAATGTATCTGAAAGATCCATGTGAAGACTACCACAGACTTGTATGAAATAGCTGGATCCTGAAGCATTACAGTACCTGAAACTGCATTCAGCAGTTCAAAGCTTGCTGAGGATCTGTTGGTATGAATACCTCCAGCTCAGTCCATATACAGGCTGGGTATTCCCAGCAGAATACAGTCATGTTACCCCTCAGATTCATTCTCCCAAACTATATTCCTGCCATTGTAGGAAACTAGTCACAGACAACCCCTGTATCTTAGCAAAGACCAGGCTATTTATAGTATAGAAGTCACTCTGTAATATTCCTGTATTGAAATATTGAAAGAAAGTAGAACTGGTCAAACTATCTTCTGCAGCTTGTATTCTTTAAGATACCCAACAGAATTTTTGTAGCATTATTTTTGGAACTATTTATTGGAAACAACCATTATGAAGACTCTAGAGTTTTCTCCAAAGCAAATTACTAAGTTATTGTAATGATTAATACATTATTATCTTTTCTCAGTGAAAGAAAGAATACCATCAACTTTCTTAATTGAAAACCACATAGAAAATATATTAGAACTGCATTTTTAGAGAAAAGAAAAGAAAAGAAAAGAAAAGAAAAGAAAAGAAAAGAGAAAAGAAAAGAAAAGAAAAGAAAAGAAAAGAAAAGAAAAGAAAAGAAAAGAAAAGAAAAGAGAAAAGAAAAGAAAAGAAAAGAAAAGAAAAGAAAAGAAAAGAAAAGAAAAGAAAAGAAAAGAAAAGAAAAGAAAAGAAAAGAAAAGAAAAGAAAAGAAAAGAAAAGAAAAGAAAAGAGAAAAGAAAAGAAAGGAAAAGAAAAGAGAAAAGAAAAGAAAGGAAAAGAAAAGGAGAGGAGAGGAGAGGAGAGGAGAGGAGAGGAGAGGAGAGGAGAGGAGAGGAGAGGAGAGGAGAGGAGAGGAAAGGAAAGGAATGGGAAGGGAAAGGAAAGGAGCGGAAAGGAAAGGAAAGAAGGAAAGAAAAGAAAAGGAAAGGAAAAGGAAAAGGAAAGGGAAAGGAAAGGAAAAAAGAAGAGAAGAGAAGAGAGAAGAGAAGAGAAGAGAAGAGAAAGAAGAGAAGAGAAAGAGAAGAAAGAAAGAGAAGAGAAGAGAAGAGAGAGAAGAGAAGAGAAGAAAAGAAAAGAAAAAAGAAAAGAAATTAAAAAAAAGAAAAGAAAAGAAAAGAAAAGAAAAGAAGAGAAGAGAAGAGAAGAGAAGAGAAGAGAAGAGAAGAGAAGAGAAGAGAAGAGAAGAGAAAAAAGAAAAGAAAAGTAAAAAAGAAGAAAAGAAAAGAAAAGAAAAGAAAAGAAAAGAAGAGAAGAGAAGAGAAGAGAAGAGAAGAGAAGAGAAGAGAAGAGAAAAGAAAAGAAAAGAAAAGAAAAGAAAAGAAAAGAAAAGAAAAGAAAAGAAAAGAAAAAAGAAGAAGAAGAAGAAGTGAAGACGTCTAATTGCTAATTAGCAACATGATTACCATATGAATTTGTAACTGGAAATTTGTAAAATATTTTTCTCTAGAAAATGTCTGTTCTTGCAAAACAATGTGTGGGCTTCCGAGCTAATCTAAAAAATGTTAACATAATTGAAACAGGTGTTATTTTGCTTTGTTTTTTAGTTTGTTTCTAGTTGTTTCTCATTTCGTTTCTTTTTTTTTTGACATACAGATTCTAAAGATGTCAACAGATAGTTCTTTAGCAAATAAGTATGTCCACTGAATTTGTTACAACTTTAAAATAAAACAAAACAAAACAAAACAAAACAAAACAAAATAAAATAAAATAAAATAAAATAAAATAAAATAATAAAATGCTTTTGGGGAGTTACTGCCTGGGCAGGTTCTGTGAGGATGGAAACTGCCTCTGAACTTAATGTCTTATTTATAACTAAACTGGAAGTAGAACTTGGCATTCAGGTTAAAATCGTGAAAAATAATTTGTCAGAGCATGCCAATCACTTTGCGAGCTCCCTTCTGCTGCTTGATATGTGTTATTTCTTTTGCTGTCATTGTTTGTAAATGCTAAAGACATGTACACATTGTAATTACAGATTTATCATATTTCAACAATTATGGTTCTGCACATTTCTCAAACAAATAGTTAAATAGTGGCTTCATTGCCAGAATATTCATTCAATAGCTTAGCAAACCATCAGTTAGGTTTGATTATACAGAATAATTACATGGCATAAGCACTGAAATTAGAAATTCATAATGTAAAATGTGATGATTATTTCTAACATGGAACTAAATTGAATAAAAAAGGCTTTACTGATCTGGAACAGATCTTAGTGTTGTATGATCTGAGTTGGCCTAATCTTTTTTTCCATCTAGCAAAGCTTGAAAAAGCTAACAGTCTGCTCACCTCTTTGTTAAAAATCAGCCAACAAGTTACTTTTTACATACCAGATGTTTCTTCCTTTCATGTCAATATGTAGCTACATGAAGCAGAAGCAGATGCCAGCACAGATGAGAGCTGAATTATCTAGCACGTTTTAGCTCTACAAAATAGTAATATTGGTATTTGATGACAATATGGAATCCAATGCAAAATTTGGTAATGTAAATTCTATGCCTTATTGCATTAGATTAGAGACAATTTAGATGAAAATGATAATAATAATAAAATAGCAAACAAACCAAACAAACTAATTAATAATAATAATAATAATAATAATAATAATAATAATAATAATAATAAATACACACACAGAATTAATGTTCCGAAGCAACCTGAGGGGAGCTAGTGGAATCCACTTTACATTTGTCACAGTCTGGAGCTGTATAAATTAATATATAAAAGGAAGAAAACTTATAGGAGTATAAGACCATAAATTTTGAACATTTAAGTTTGTTTGGTCTGAAACTGACTATTTAAATTGAGGGGAAAGGATCAAACATTTTTAGAAAAAAAAATGTAAGAGAGTTCATCTAATTCTGATCAGCTTCTAACTCAATTCATATATGTAATGATGTATTATAATTTTATATATCTTTCATCATTTCTTTTTAAATAAAACAGTAGTATCCAACAAGATACTACAGTTCCTTTTGCTAAGTATTGAACATAGATTTAAGGTAAAAATCTACAAATATATATAGCTGTGTATCCTTATTCTTGAGAACTCGCTATAGAAGTAAAACTCTATATAAATATGTTTGTAGGGTGAGGCCCTTTGGGATCTTTCTGGCACTTTTTTTTTTTTTTTTTTTTTAATAGACCCTGTCAGTAGTGCCACCTACAGTTACAGTTGCTTGAAATTTTCAATTACAAAACTTTCTTTTGTTTAATTATAACTTTACAAATCTAATATCTTGTATAGAAGTTGTCTTAGATTGGTTGCCACTATTACTGATTTCAGCACAGAGATCTACCGTTTCTGATGGTATAATGTGATGTATATATTTTCTTTCCATTAGAAAGAGGAAAAAAAGGAAAAGACTACAAATCCATAAAACTGTTTATAATAATCTCATTGAAAAACTCAATTACTCACCTGTTTCAGGTCAAATTTGACAAGTCCATCTATGGTGAAGAATCCTATGAAGGGAAAAAAAACAATGCACAGCAAGAATTTTGAAGTGGCAAGAGGAAAAAATTGAATGGAAAATCAGAGGGAAACTGTCTGAAAAGGAGATTAGGCTGAGGACTGAAACAGAGATGGAAGAGTGGAAAACAACTGAGACAAAAGAGCAAGCCTTGGAGAAAAACTGTTAGATGCCCTTCTCCTTGAAACCTGAAATGCAGCATAAACTTTCCACATTTTGTTACTAAGACTATCATTATTTTATTTTGGGAAATATATCTGAAACCAAATATGCCTGGTCCATCCCCTTCTGGTTTTGGCCCACAGAAATGTAATTACTTACGGTGGCAGAAATTTTTACTATGTGTAAACTGATAAACCACTGATAAATTATGCTGCTTGGATTTAAAATAAATAAATAAATAAATAAATAAACAAGTATCTAAATGGTGATACAGACTTTACTACGTCTGATAGTGCTGTGAAAACATTATTTCTGTTTCTGAAGCCTCTGTGTACTAAGGTAATTAGTGACAAAGAAAGCAAATTTTTCTGCTTTCAAAGACGGTTGGGAATTTCAGTTTTAAGTCACATTATAAAGAGTCTTATGACCATATTCTACTCTCTGTATTGACAGGGACAAAGATTTTTGGGGAAAAAAATATTTACAAATAGAGATTATGTAATAATTCATGCAATAGAATATTATTTCTTATTTTTTCATATTTTTCTGTATACATATCTGTTGTGTTTAGCCCTGGCAGGCAGTTCAGCACCACACAGTGGCTTGCTCACTCTCCGCAGGTGACGTGTGATGGGGGAGAGAATCAGAAAGATAAAAGTACAAGAATTCATTGTTTGAGATAAGGACAGATTACTAAGTAAAGCAAAAGCAGTGCACACAAGCAAAACAAAGCAAAGAATTCATTCACATCTTCCCATCAGCCAGCAGGTGTTCAGCCACTTACAGAATGGCAGGATTCATCACATGTAACAGCTTGTTGGGAAGACAAATGCCATCACTCCAGATGTCCTCCTCTTCCTCCTTCTTTCCCCCTGCTTTTACTGTTGAGCATGACACCACATGGTATGGAACATCCCTTTGGCCAGTTTGGGTCAGCTGTCCTGGCTGCGTCCCCTCCCAGCTCCTTTTGCACCCCCAGCCTCCTTGCTGGCAGGGTGGCACGAGAATGTAAACAGTCCTTGGCTCTGTGCAAGCAATGCTATGCAACAACCTAAAACAACGGTATGTTATCACTATTATTTTCATCAAATATCCAAAACATGGCATCATACAAGCCTCTGTGAAGAAAAGTAACTCTATCTCAGACAAAGCCATGACAATATTTAACAACCTTACAAAAATAATTGAAGGACTTGATAAAATCTTAATTTCTCTGTAGGAATTTCATAATTTCAGAATGACATATTAAATAAAATGACAATACTTTTTGATCCAAGTTAACATAACAAATGCTTAACAGATATCCAAAAGAACATGCTCCATATCAAAACAAATGTTGGCTTTACTGACCCAAAGCCAGCTTACCAATTTCCTTGTTTGACTTTATAGAGGTAATTTATCACAATCTTACAAACAAATGTAAACTTGGGTATGCTTCCTCAGATGTCAGAGAAAGAAAAACTGCTGTAAAAGACCTAACATAAAATTTGAGAATATTATGAAATGGTGATGCTTTCAGTTACCTCAAGTTATTCTATTCCTTATTTGAAACCATGACTGCGTAACATACACTGCCTCACTTGGCTGAACATATTTTCTTCTCTTCACAGTCACTTGAAAATAGCCCGTGCATGAACGTTTAAGAATAATTATTGCCATCCAGGGTGGGCAGAAGTAAGGATGTGTGGGTTGTTCTTTCCCATTACACTCCCTCACTCTATGTCTACTTATCTGTGCAAAAGGAAAATATGAGCAGTAAAAGACAAGAAGTGCAGTAGTCCAAACTTATGTGCAAGCTAAGGTATTCAGTTAAGAGAAAAAGAAAACCACAGAGAAGAAATTGCTCACAAGGCTGTTCAGTACTGGATTGTTTCTTTGTTTTACTTATAACTGGCAGAATTCTTTTACAATAAAGTGGATTTTATTTTTTTGATGCATCAAAAATAATTAGTATAATACTTTCTTTTTCTTTTTTCTTCTTCATTCAGAATTTTCCCAGGAGACAAGAGCAGAATGTGATAGTGCATCACCACGACCAAGTGCCGAAATAGGTCAAATTGCATGACACAGGTGGCTAGCTTAAAGTTAATAAATATATTGCTAACAAATAACAGGACAAATTTTAGAAGGGATCTGTTTCTTCACTCTCTTTGAGTGTTTGTAAACTTTTCTGAATATTGGAAGACATTTTTTTTTCCTTCCTTTAAGTTTGTTATAACTTTTATTAACAGTGATTAGTGCACGGATTTTAAAAGAGCATGTTAACAGTGAACAGTGGCAAGTGGCATCAAAACCTCTATGGTCTTAACCTTTGTAAAGAGATTTTAAAGCTGCACTTTTGAGATTAGATCTACCCTAAAGGAAACCATAATAGCTTTATTTTTAATGAGACAAATAATTATTTCTTACTAAGTCAAATGTGAATATCAGAAAGAGACAAAACATGTATATATTTGTACTGTAAAATAGTTTAAAGATAGGGAACCAAAAACTTCCATGAGTTAGCTATTTGTGTCTTATTTATCATGGATAACCTTAACAATTTAAAATGGTCAATATCAGAAATTATAGCCAAGCAGAAAAATGTTCATTATTTAAGAAAATATCAAAAAGAAATGGTCTTGACATGTGCACATCAACCAATATAAATAACCTAAAATCAAGTTGCATGCCCAGTTTCTCCCTTGATACAATAGTAACACTTTGTCTTCAGGAATATGTAAACTAAACAATTAGCAGTAGAAGAAGAAACCAGAAAAAAAAAAAAAAAAAAAAAAAAAGAGAGAGAGAATCAGAACAAAATCTGTTTGCCTAACCTTTTCCTTCCATAATCACAGGAAAAACAAAAAGATTTTTTCTTTTTTATTCTTCTAGTGACTTTTACAAGTTGGTCTTAATAACGCCTCCAGCTCATTACACTTTATTTAATACCCGCATCATGGCTTTAATGATTTTTATTCTTTTAATTGTAAATTCTCAGAACATCTTTAAATTGACTGCCTTTTTTTTTTTTTTTTTTCACTTTTAGTCAGTCTATTTCCTAAGGCAACACTTTAGTGTTATGAGTTTTTAATAGGTGTAATTTAAAGCTACCTCAAAGTACTTTAAATAGATGATTGATTCTTTAAAAATATTCGATATATTCTTCAAATTTCAGATGTTATAGACATTTTTGTCAACTTTTTTATCTGATTGCTTTTTTATTTTTGTAAAAATATTACTATAATTACCAGATTGCGTTAATTCTGCAATTAATATGATAGCTCTATGGTCACGGATTTTTTTTCTATTTTATTTGAATCACTCATTATTACTTCACATTAAACCATTAATAATTAAAAAAGTAAAATATGGAAACTATTCAAGAAAAAAATGATCATTAGTAAACAGTTGTCTCAATGTTTTGAGTACTTAACCTCAAGCTTAGGAAACCTAGATGAAAAATCACATACCAAGGAAAGAAAATATGAAATAGATGCAACTTGTTCTCTGAGATATTTAAACAAGTGTTTTGGAAGACTTTTCAAAAGGCTGGAGCACTTCCCCTCTGAAGAAATGCTGAGAGAGCTGGGGATGTCCAGCCTGGAGAAAAGAAGGCTTCAGGGAGACCTCATTACAGCCTTTCAGTAATTAAAGAGGGCTTAAAAAAAATAAATAAATAAATGAAAAGATGGAGAGAGGCTTTTTACACACAGATAGTGATAAGACAAGGGGGAACAGTATTAAAGTAAAAGAGAAGGGATTTAGATTAGATGTTAAGAGGAAATTCTTCACTCAGAGCATGGTGAGGCACTGAAACAGGTTGCCCAGGAAGCTGTGGATGCCCCATCCATGGAAGTGTTCAAGGCCAGGCTGGATGGGATCATGAACAACCTTGTCTAGTGGGTGGCATCCCTGCCAATGGCATTGGGGTCAGAACTAGATGGTCTACTTCCATGGTCTACTTAAGGTCACTTCCAACACAAATCATTCTATGATTATATGCTACTTTGATTTATAAATCAGAATACTTCTAATTAAAAATTATCCCTATCTAATTAAAAAGAATCTTTTGAGTATCTGCTCTGATAACATACAACTTTTTGCAATTAAAAAAAAAAAAAAAAAAAAAAAAACATTCTTTACAATTAGGAATTCTTCCTTAAGAGGTATCTTCTGTTTCTTTTGTTATTGTTTACTTTGACACTAAGCATGAATGTGTGTGGAAGCTTAATGACTGATAATTGTCTTTACCCTGAGCAGGTATTTCTCATAAAGGTTCTTTTCATTTATTTATTTTTATTTTTTTAAACGTATTATTATTGGTTAAGTGACTGTAGACATCTAGACTTATACATTATCATTGATAATATATTTCTAATTTGCTGTTATATATCTCTACTATCTCCTGTATAGACAGATCAGCTAAGATCACAGCAATTATGTATCTCTTTCAGGAAGATTGAAAAAATGAAGCTGTATTCTGGAGTTGTACTTTACAAAAATGTGGGCCTCAACCTTTGCCTTTTGAAGTTTTGTTCATTATTACTGCCCCAAATCCTTGAAATTATCTGAACATCTCCATTATTAACTACTAAATATACTAAAAACTAATAAACTAACAGATTTACACTCAAGGCTGACCTAATAATTAAAAGATTATGAAGTGTTTTTTGTTGATGGTGATGGTAGTTTTTTTTTTCCCCTCTTAGAGTGACCTAACTTTTCATTTCTCCTTTCAACTGCCTTATAAAAATAATGCAATGCAAAACAATCAGAAATGTGACTTCAAGGAAACAAAGTTTCTATTACTTGCAAGTACCCAACAGTATCATCCTGTGGAGAGTTTCCAGAATATATCTTCCTTTTACTTCCTTATGTCTATGAAGGAAACGGTCTTATTTCCCAGAATTTCAGGGGATCCCAAACAAACAAACACTTCATTTATTCATCCATGACCCATGAAGTCTAAGAGAGCATATGCTGCACGTGTGCTTTATGCATGCACTGTAAATCTGATGTATCTAAATATATCTAAACCTTCGCTTTTGGACCCTTGACGCTCTGGTGCTTGCTGAATGCTCAGCCAAAACCAATTTTTGGGTATGAATTTTAACAAGTAGAGTGGCAGCAAAAAGCCCAAGAAAAAAACAGCAAATGCATATATGGAGGCATACGTACTGACAGTATGTACATTCATAAAAAATACTTGAAACATAGTAAAAACAAAACAGAATGTATTCTAGGTTGTTATTATTATTGAAATATAACTCCTGGTTAATGGCTGTTTAATGGTTGTTCAGAATATATTTATAACCCTAAGAAACAAAACACAACTTGAAAGGGGAAGACAGTCTGTAAACAATGTTTGTCTTAAGACAACTTTTCTTCACTCCTTTAGATCCCTGTTTGTCTGAAAGACGGACGATCAGTTTAGACACTTCCATGAAAAAGCAAATCCACAAAAAAACAACTACTTCAAAATATCCAAAGGCATTACAAAAGATAAATAAGTAAATAAAACACTATTTTTCTTACTTTGGTCAAAATGCCAAATTTGGATCAACAAACACATTCTAGCTTCAACTAAATGGAATGTTTACTGAGCCCTCTAGCAGGAACACTCTGGAAATTCAATTATTAATGAGATGTGGTAAATCTTATGTGCCTGAAAACTCTCCATATTTCATTTACTGGTGCCTTCCTAATTCATCTTGTTCTACTCGCAAGGGAATCAAACCAATGATCTAAATGGTACTTCTTCCATGTCTCTGATTGGTGAATGCATGTTCTTCATGCTCATAACCACTAAATGAATTATTGTATCAGGACCATACCAACATGCAAAGATGTAAATACCCATGAATAGTAGGACTATTTTTTTCAAAATAATTAGTATTTAAGTAGCCAGAGGGAGATTTACTAATATTTAAACATGAACAGAAGTAAAATCATCACTGAGTTTTGTTTCTTTTTTCATTATTGCTGTTCATCCTAAATATATTCTTAAGTTGACCACATTTCTATAGCGAAGCAAAATCCCAATTACAGGAGACTTTCAGTGCTATAAGAAGTTGTGAAGTGTCTGAAATATTTCAGTATGTATGGAATAAAACTGTGAAACTTTTAATAGAGAATATATAACAAGATCAATTTTTTAACACATCACATAGACGTGAAACATATTTTTAGTGTATGTTCCTCATTGACTTTAAGGCTGTTCAATGCAATATTGTTCTACAGTTTCCCTGACTGATTGTAATCACTCACTTTTAAATAAAGTTTGAGATTCAAAGGACTTATTCTGTTCTTAGATAAACCACATACTGCCGAAACACCTTTGCTCCCTACACCCCATCCTTCACTTTGAAACTGTCACAGACAAGGTTTCCTATTTCATCTGGAGCCATTCCTCTGTTTACCCTTGGGATAAACTATTTCCTTCCATGGATGAACTACTAAGGAGATATTGAAAACTGTGATAATTTTTATTAAGAAGCACTGTTTATGAGACACTTAAAAGCATATGCTTTTCAAGAAGTATTCTAATAGTGTACATATATTTACATAAGTATACTTACCAGGTATGTATTATCACACCTGGAGTAAGGTGGGACACTTACAGTGGGATTGTCTCTGTATGAAATGAAGAGGTGCAAGTTGAGTATTTTCACTCAGGGTTCCTATTTATTTAATTAGATAATTCTGCCCATATTTAATTTTTAGAAGCTCATTCATCAGGACTTTCTGTCCTGAAAAAAAATAAATAAATAAAACAGGCAAGGACTATAATACCTCTAAATAAGTGCTGACATTTTTTTCCCCAAAAAGAGGAATTTGTTTTGGTAAAGACTGAAATGTTTCAATTTTTCCTGTATTGAAAATCTGGCACACAAAATTATATTCTCAGTGAAGCAGACCTTTAAAAACTTGTAGGTGTTTTGAAAGTGTGTATGTTTGTGTTTTTGTTGTTGTTGTTGTTTGTTTGTTTGTTTTCCCAAATCACTTCTACAGTGGATGGTTCTCCTTTAATGTAAGAAAAGATATTTTTTCCTTCTCTTCTACATCTATTTTATGCTCTTGTACATCATTTTATGCCACCAATGCAATTTCAAAGGGAAACCTCCTACGCACAAGGAGTGAGGCATGGCAGATTGTTGGCAAAGGCATAGCAGCTTTTGCAAGAAGAAAGAACATAACAACAACAAAACAAAAAAGGAAAAAACAATGTGAAATATTTAATGGAGGAGGTTCCATTGCTATACAGCTAAAAATTATATTCTCAGAGATAGCTTTCTTAAATGTGACAAATTTTGACAAACCTAGAAGTGAAACAATATTGTTATAATGGAATATTGTTTTCTATAAGGTATATGACACAGAATCAATAAACTTTTGTCAATGCAACTTTAAAAATCTCATAAGTACTAAATAATAATATTATACAAAATATAATTCTTATTGTTCGTGGCCAAGTACCTAACTGCACAACAAACAACTTCAACATGCTGTATAACTCAAGGCTACATGAAAAGGGTATTGAATTTTCTTTCATGTCCTAAAATTAAGATTCTAACTACAGTGGAGATTCTAATACTGTGGTGCAAAAGAGACCTAAATCAGAAGACCAGACATCTAGTGAGAGTATTGAAAAAAATCTTTTAAAATATTCTCTGAAAACTACTGTGTTACACTTAATGTATATCTTTTCCTAAATATAACTTTACCTGACAAAAGGAATAAAAAAATCAATTTTGACAACTCCAGATAACCTTAGCACATCTTTGTAGTTGTGAAGGAGTTCACTTCAACTTCCAAAAAAATGTAGACATTCAGACATATTTTTTTTTTTTCTAGCAATGAATCTGTATAAGGGGTCTTCTATAAAGGATCCTTAATTTAATCTAATATTACTATAAAAAACAAAACAGGCAGGTAGAAGAGGATGAGTTTAAAACCACAATATTGGAATTTTAAAGAACTATGGAAAACATAAAATATCCATTCTTTGCTGTTATTGTTTGATATCACAGAAAATGTTATCCTATTTAATCAGACAACATTCCTCCTTAATTGTGCACATATAGTATATAATGGCAATTTGGTTTTCATATGAGGCTGCGTTTGAAATGACATCTTTGTTATGTTTACATTAGAGGTTGGCAACAAAAAGGCAATAGAAGAGTTATATTGTGGATCTAAGCCTGAAATGACTGAAAATTCAAGCAAAATATTGTGGGACACTGCCAGCTCACATGCTGAGGTTCCAAAATCCTTAAATTCATGTTACTACATAACTTTTCTATATCTGTCACAGAATCTGAAGAGTGCAATGTAGTATTGAGCACATGCATGAAAGTACCTGATTGAGCTCTATACAAGGAGAACAATCAAACATTTAAATAAAATGAAGATTTGTTTCTAAGGCATAATGATTTGCCCCTCAGACAAACAGCAATTCAAAACTCATTGTTCTTTTCAAGTTCTGTGCAGAATTTTTTAAGTGTACTTTAAATCAATCACCATAGTTTTCACATAAACTACACAAAATCTTTTCCTCTTGTCAGTCTGTCTCATATCTCACAAATTCTACAACGTATTTTGCACCTGCTGTTTGGTAGAGTGCAGCATGCAATTGACACCTTCTAAAATTATATTATAATAATTATCTTTTGTAAATTAAGGCAGTTTGCAGTTCTGTTGAACTCAGTGAAGTTTCACTGATCTACCACTGCTAAGGTTCTGTCCCTATCGTTTATCCAGTAATTACTGAGATGTTCAGTCTGAAGGTACAGAGATCTTGTTCGGCTTTTTGAGTGTTTGCTTGAATTCTTTGTCTTGTCATTTCAGTGTGTTCTTTACACATGAACCACAAACGTAGCTATTCAAAATTCAGTGAAAATTGGTCACTGTGTCAATTTCATAATGATAATATCAAGCAAAGAATCAGTCCAAGTTCACTAATATTATTTGCATAGATTTTGCTGAATTAACCTGTTCTCTAGAGTTAGGAATAGCTAGTGGTAAACGTCTTCATAAGATTTACAAATAATTATTATTAGGCAACTAGATATCATATTTTATCATATTATTATCATATCATATCATATATTTTGTGTGTGTGTGTTAATGTTGTTGTTTCTTGTATTCCCGCCCATTTCCTCATTCATAATTTCTTTTCCATTTCTTCTTTGATTGTAAGTCCAAATGAAAAGAAATTTTCTGGTTCTACTAGTTTTGGTTCTAGTTCAGCTTACCTACAATGGTCACTGCATAGTTAGTCCTTCGTATGGGTATTAATGAGCATTTTTTGCTGTTTCAGTTATCCTAGTATTTCATTTTTTTTATATATTCAGTTAATTTCAGTTATTCTCTTTAGTATTCTGAGAAAAGATAACCAAGAACCGATGTAAAAAAAAAAATGCAAAAACAGTTAGGGTTAATTATAAGACAATTGAGGTGTCTGAGCTCATGTAGGCTACACACAAATACATTAATGTATGATTTCAATTTTCTTTATGAAGTAGAAGATTTCCTGTCCTTGTAGGAGATTTTCCCAGGATCTGAACCTAATCTGACAATTACAGATAAAAATGAAATCAATAATGAAATGGAAAATGATATAGCAAACCAGCATTTTTGTTGCTACACTCTATAATGAAAATACAATTCCTGCCATTACCAGATGAGATTTTTTTTAGGATAAGTAAATCTTTCCTCTTATGAAACAGAAAATTTTCTAATCTAAAAAAAAAAAAAAAAAAAAAAAAAAAAAAAAAACAATAAATCATTGCCTAAAGTACACAGAGGATTGAATATGGTATCTGAAGAGAAGAAAAAGTGCTTTGATTTTTGTATCCCTTTTGATCTTTTATTTCTGCTGGTATTTTCATATGCATTATAAAAACTCCTATTTCTCAGTGAAACGACAGTAACAAAATGTCCAGCCATTTTTCAAAAGTAACACTGTTTCTATTACACCTATCATCGATAATAAGATTATTGAGAATAGCAAGCAGGCAGCACATTAAACTAGCTTAAAGATATATTAAGAAGATGTCAAAGAGAATACAGGGGAGATAAGCCATCTGAAGCTGTACACTAATAAACCACTGAAAAGAAATGAAAGTAAGGAAGAAAAAATCATTTTCACAAAAATCATTTTAACAGAGGAGGAAATAGAGATTGGAATTTGGTAAGTAGTAATAAATTGCTGTGGGTGTAATTTGCCCATCAGAATCAGAACTATGAAAGCCTCATCAGTCCCTCGACACAGATGTCTGGGTGAGCAATAAGTAATGGAATTCCATAATGATGAAATGCTTTTGGACTGAGTTCTTCACAGTCTGACATCTTCGGGAAGGGTCAGTTCAAAGACAGTATCAACACTGGGACTAGAAATATTTGCAAGATATACCCTGCTCTATTTTACATTATATGAACTGAAGAAGAGCTTCAGTAAGATGCCCCAGATCTGATTACTATCAACATCTCTGTACAAGGATGTATCTTTACTCAGGCTTTGCATATGCTTTAAAGAGAATGTATCTGAGATCAAGTTAGAGACATGAATCTGAAACATCAAGCTTTAGAGTTTTCAGGAGAGGAGTATAAGGTATTGTCTCCTCACTGGACATGAGAGACACCAGAATGTTGATGAGGAAACAGGAAGGCACTCAACACAAAGAGGGTAGCCCCAGGGACCCAACATGTGTCAGCGAATGCTTCTATCTGAAGTGAGACTATGCTTTTGCTACTGTGAAGCTCTAGCAGGTCTGATTTTATGCAGTCATTCCCTACACTCTAAGACTCCAATGCCTGAAGCATCTTATGCTGCTCTTTTCATTGGGGGTTCAGAAGGAGGAAATGAGGCTGTTGCTAAGCTGCCGTAAAATGTGAATTTTTGTTATTAGTCCTTTGCTACAAATCATTTCCTGACTGAACATTAGAAGGCTGCTATGATTTCAAAGCAAAACAAAAACAAACAAACAAAAACACAGAAAACAAATATATAGCACATTTCCTTTGTACACCTTTTAAAATTAAATTGAAAAGGAAACTAAACTTACAGAAAGTTCCTCTGTCAGTTTGATTAATAATATTTATGCTTGTATGTACTACCAATTCATTTACTGGTCAGACTGTCTATGAAGATGATATAGTGCATACAGAAAACATGTTCTAAGTCCTGCTAATCTTTAGAAAATATTTGCAAAGATTTGCTCCCCATTGACCTTTGTATTAACTCCTTATGGGTATTTGTACTTCAGAGTGCTAAAAAGTCCAGTCTGACAGAACTAAAAGGAATGTGGGAGTGAAATTACCTATGTTTTATGCAATTATACAATTTCACAACAATTATTACAGCATTTCCATATCTGATGATTCAGAATTTCTTTCAGGCCATCCCCCATGAAATTGTCTAACTCTTATAAACTTACAATCCCAGTACCGTCAACATTGCTTTTACAAATAATCATCCTACCAAAAAGGGCTGCATTATTGTGACTACGGTTTCTACACAAAACTACTTTTGAACAACTAATTTTATTATATGTTATTTAATATTGAAGGATGTAAAAGTTATAAAATAATCAACAAATCACACAGAGTTCTTAAGCTTGCTAATGAACTGTATGTGTGCAACAATTCGAAAAAAAAAAAAAAGAAGAAAAAAAATAATGCTAGGTATTAGTAAGTAAGTAAGTAAGTTAGTAATTAGTAAGTAAGTAAGTAATTAGTAAGTTAGTAAGTATATGAAGTAACAGTGTGAAGTTCACAAAGCTTTAAGATAGACCCAGGCAGAAGCCCATATCTGAGCAGTGTTGAACTTTTGGACAGTGGATTTAGGAGCTTGAGCAGTATTTCCTGTCTTATTTAAACTGTTGCCCTTACAGATCTCTAAACTCATGTTATGTGAGCAAGAAATGTTTTCTGTTAAAATCTTTAATAATTTCTTAGTTTGAATCTCACTTCATAGAACACAAAGAATATTTTTAGTACAACATTTCATACAGACAATTTAATAACCCTTCTGACATAATTTTTATATAATTGCATTACTACAGAGATAGCAGCACATAGGTATATTGCTCATTACACAAATAAAATGATATAATTAGTCATGAGTATTTAAGTGTACTCCATTAAATTATGAATTTTTATTAGTATAATATAAAGGTCTTGATGTTAAAGTGGAAAGCAATGCTTTCTAAAAAGAAACTACATTATTTAGTGTCATCCTTGCATATGTATCTGAACAGAGATAGTGCCAATAGAAAATTATGAGCAATAAAACATCTCTTATGTTGACAAAGTTTATTTTTAGTCTGATATTATGTAACTTTATGATTCCGTTTGACTCACCACTTGGCACTTTCAAGCGTTTCCGTTTCACTCACCAACATGATGTAAGAGTCATTAACACTTTATTGGAACTATGCACCCAATTTAATAATAGGTTCTATCATTCTTACATCTGACTGTCCTTGGCATCACAATCATTAGTTTTCTGAAAAACTATGCAGGACTATTAAATACGGAAAAATAAAAAGTAAAAAGCAAATGTAAACAGATTTTTCACTTACTCAGAGACTGGCTATTTGTCCACTTTTGTAAACTCTGCACATCCTGCTATGTACTGCAATCATGCATATTTTGAGGCATATTTCACAGTTCGGTACAATTAATGCAGATCTTTTTATAAAATATATAGGTTTAAATTTCGAGTTCAGGATTTCCCAGTCTGAACTGGACTGGGACTATTCTCTGACATTTCACTGTTTCAGCAAAGCCAAAAGATTTGACAGAAAAGCATAAACACAGGCAAAGATTGTGAGGCAAAGGTTAACAAAGTCACATACAGATTTCCGGGTCAGAGAGAGGAAGTGGGAGGGAGCAAGGGAGAGAGAGGGAAGAAAGGAAGAAAGAAAAACACATTCTGAAAACTGAAAGCTATCACAAAAGAAAAATAATTCTTAAACCTTTTCTACATGTAAATAAGTGGTAAATTTTGTAATTAGTCTCGTGTTTTTGTAGACTGAGCTTTGTTACATAGTGACTGTAAGAATAGGATTGTATTGAATGCTGCTATCAAAAAAAGTAGTCAACAGAGTCAACAATCTACATAAGAACTATTTTTTGATGGCCTCTTAAATGTCAGGGAGACAAGAAAAGTTCATTTATAGCACATCAGAATTGTTCATTCTGAATCATTATTATAATTACCTTAAGTATTGTTTAAGTTCAAACTCCTGTGACATTTTCTGTCAGTCACAGTTTTCTTAATTCTTATCTGAACCATTAAAAATATCTTAGCTCCGATTAAATTTGCCCAGCATTGCAACAGTTTATTTTCTTTCATGCCCTAAATATTATTTTGGTGGACTCCTGAGATCCCAACCTAGCCAAGGCCAGCTAAAGCTAAGACTTTCCAGAGCTTCAGATTAGAAAGAGCCAACCACACACAGTTTGTGACTCTGGATACACAAGATCAAGTCTCATTATTACTGACAGTGAATTATTTTGCTGGTAATTAATATATGTCTTAGCATTTCATTGTATTAAATGCATTTAGCTCATTCACTAGCACTACAGAAGGATTTGCCGTACTATATTGAGAACAAAAAGCAATTTCTTTTCATTTTAAATATTCCATCAGAGAAAAATATATGTTGCTTGCAAATTCACTTCAAGTTTTGACAGGTATTATGTAGGGTTGATCAACAGGAAGAAAAAATTACCAAGCATTTCTTTGAAAACATTTCAGTATTTTGTAGTGGAACACAGTTTGTATTTCTATGTTACCCATTACTATTCAAATTACAAATATCAGAAAATATATTGCAGTGTTATTAACTCTTTGAAGGCAGGTTTATTAAAATATGGGGAAAGGCAGATAAAAAGTTCACTCTGAACACTAAAGAGTTTTTTGGCAGTCATGATACTGTAAGGTCATTCAGTCTTCCTCAGATCGTTTTGTGCTTCACTGTCCATTCCAGTTGTATATATTTCTGTTACTCGTTTCCCACTCATACAAGCTTTCATTCTGCAGAGCTACAGGTTTCTAGTTTCACATGAACACCATTCATTTAGTGATCCCAGACAAGTTTCTTGTCCCACTACCTTGATAATGGCATCCAGTACTTTTGCAATGAACTCATTTGTTGAGATTACCAGATATAATTTTAGAAGTCTATACCTCACCATTAAAAAAAAATCTGATGAAAACGAATTTTCTTTTTGGCTGATTTATTTTTGCTGTGATTTGTCCTTACAATACCTTAATTTAGGCTATCAAAGACAATCTACTTTTTTTTTAAATACCTCTTTTAGAAAGTACATACTTGTAGTGCTTACCTACTGAGGTAAATAAATAAACATGTGGTTTGCAATTAAAAAAAAAAAGACCTTTTTAGGCATGAGTAAGAATCTTAGGAAAAGATGAAGACAGCTCTAAACCATCATACCTCTTCAAGGGCAAATGAAGCATATGTAACAGGTGTGTAAGCATGAATAAGAGGTGTGGTTAGAGAAGCTGTTGCAATTGCAGTTGAACTGGATTAGGAGACTATTTTCCTAGGCTCTTATCCTTGTTCTCCTCCTAAAATAAAAGAAGAATCTATTGTTTTGTCAAAGAAATCATATATTAAGTCACTCCCTCTTCCAGTCAAACTGATTCACCAGGTTAGTTTGAGTGTTTTAATAGTGTGGATATTCTGTTTTGGGTTTAAAATATTATCTTTTTCATGGAACTAGATCAGGGAGCAACTACATGATCAGTTATGTTGAGGAGTGGTCATATTTGGATAAAGAACAGCAACAAACATCTGAAGGTAAACTGGATTTTTAACTTTAAATTAGTTCAACTGTAATCACTCCAGAACACAGCTGATCAAATATTAACAGGCAGCTCTGCCAGAACAGTTCACAGGTGTTATTAAGCCTGTGAAGCAAAGTCCCTTTTATCCACCTATTAACGAAAATCTTTACCCTTCACAATCAAGTATCTGATTTATATATGACCTCTGAAGTAGATTTAAGGACAAAAATTGCCTATATAACCCAGTAAACTACAAACCCATGTTTGCAAACCCATATTGCACTTATCCAAAGTGCAAAAACATCAAGCTTTATGGAAAATAACAGCTTTCAAACTTCATGCAACACTGCATATTGAGTAATGCTCTCATGCCAATCTCAAACATTACTACAGCCATCACTATTTAAAAAGGAAGAAGTATCATCATGGCATTATGGATTTGTTAGGAGAAAGCTTACATTTGCCAGATTATCCACTATGAATCTAATGGCACTGTCTTCCCTTCAGTCTCATCACAATATACAGTCATGGAAGTCTGATCAAAATTATCCTCCTAGCAGGGTGTGGCCACAAATGACTTTTCTGAGCCAAGAGCTAAGACCAACATATTTTTCATAAAAACAGGAGCTGTACTACTTTTTATCTATACATGATAAACATGAAAATGTAGATGTCAAAAACCTACAAATATTTTTTAAAAAGGGACATGAACAGTATAGAATAGTTCAGTTGGAAGTGACCTGCAAGGATCATCAAGTCCAACTGCCTGACCACTTCAGGGCTAAACAAAAGTTAAAGTGTATTATTGAAGGTATTATCCAAAAGCTTCTTGAACAATGACAGGCATGGGGCATAAACCACCTATCTGTTCCAGTGTTTGACCATGCTCACAGTGCTTATACTTTCTGAATTAGCTCTAACAGGTTCATGTATTAACATCTCCTTTTGTTTCATTTTTAATTGTTTGTTACTTCCTGCTCATCTTTAACACCAAGCATTTAGCCAGTTCACATATCGTGAGGTTGATAAAGGTCTGACTGGCTACAAACAATATGATTATTTTTAGCAAACTTTTTAAGAAAACTGTAAATTTTGGAGTAATTCAGATTTTGTCATGAACATATAATTACAATGTATTTCTTTCTGATATAATAAGGATTTCTACCTGAATCTGGTACACATTATATAAGACCGGTGTTCTGATTTGGATGACACTTATCACCTAATTTAAATCACCTAGAATGAAGTAACCATAAAAACGGTCTGAATTAGAACATGAACCTGAGATACCTTTAATGTCCTGCAGTGGTGAGCATACGTAGCTATTAAACAACTATTTATTTTTGGATATTCAGTAAATCTGCAGTATAAGTTCAATTAGCTGTATTAAGACATACCAGACAAGATGCTGGATCTGAAAATGTTGACTTTCTTCTTTCAATTTCTGCATCAATAACATACTAATAAAATATATTTATTGCAGAAAAAATGTAATATATTTCTTGATATCACTGAAGTGCTTTGTTAATAAAATGTGCAATATACAGATGCTATCTAGGGAATATATTTTATCAATAATAACATATAGTCATTGTATAGTGTAATCAATTTTTTATTCCCTTTTAAATCATTGATTGCTTTCTGCCTGTTATGAACAACAAAATTTTAATTGTATTAAATTATTGTCAAACTTTGAAAATACCTGGAACTTTTCTCTTCTTAGGAAGTCTCTTATCAACGATATTTTTAGCAGAACCATAATCTTTATGTTTATTTCCTTTGAAGTATATTTCTTACAAGTGTGTCCACCTACCATATTGAAAAGCTATGATATAGTGAAAGTGGCTGAACATGTAAATTTTCAAGTCTAGCTACCTTCACAGTAGCTATTAGACCCTTTTATTAGATGCTTTTTTATCCTCAGTATGGATTTGACACTGTATCAGAGAGAAGAAGTGATAGCTGAATGTCAGTAAGGCAATGGCTGGATCTTTTTATAATTTAAGTTTTCATTCAGTAGTGATTATTACTCTGAATCAGTGCAACTGTCCATAGTGGTTTCTTTAAAACAAAAGGAATATTTATTATTATTATTTTATTTTCTAAGGAGAAGATTCTCTTCAGATTTAGTTAAGCCACAATGTCTTATCTGTAGATTCATACACTGCAAATTTTGTATTTCTCCTTTGTTTTCTATTCCTACGTTACTATTAAATGTTCCCACTAGATTCATTGCTGGGGCCTTGACCTTATTTTGAAATGTTCTCTCTCCTGCTGACCCTTCACTAGACTTGTGTGTGACTTCTGCATTTTAGCAGTCCACAGTCTTATTTCATTATTAATATTATCAGTTGTCATCCAGTTTGACATTATTTACAATGCTGTCTATTGACTGGCAGTAGTGTAAAGAGTGAGGAAATTAGAGCAGTACAAGAGAAAATGAAAAAGGCTTGCATACACCAACAGAAAAAGAATAAAGGGGATAAAGAAGTCTTCCTTAATTTATTAATGTGGATGGAAATTGTTCTTGATTGGTTAAACATCCTCTCTTATCCCTTCCTAATCAGAAAGAGGTTCCTACGTAAGATTTCAAAGATGGGAGTTCAAAGGGAGTTAAGTATATTTCTGAACTGTGTATAAAACAAAATCATGCCTGGGTGAGAAGTAGCCCTGTAGTTCAAGTTAAAGGAACTGCCATATTACGATACTGGTGGAGTAAGTACATCCAGCAGCTCCATGTTCAATGAGATCTTGTACTCTCCAATAACTGCAGTTTCTTACTCTGGAAAGATAGACACTGACTTTTTTGTCAACATTATCCGAGCATCCTCCTCAGTAATGTTTCCTTGAAAGCATCTGTTAAACATTGGAACAGAAAGTTTTGGCATCATCCACTTTCTCTTTTGTGACCAGGCTATATACTCTGGTGTAAACTACGAGGTACAAACTGGGAGTAAATAAAAAGAACCATCTTTCTAACCCACTTAGATGTTACTGTTTTGTAAAATCATGTTACAATATACAGACCAAAGGCAACTTTGCAAAATGGTACAGCTTTTACAAGATTTTTCTTTTTCCCTTTTGTAATTCATAGGACATCCAACTCCGACGTAGCAAAGGTGAATGTATTTTCTTTTGCTATCACCTATTTTTTTCCACGTTTACATATGCATGTGTTCTCCATATATAACGTATACATAAACTTTTTTAACTTTTTTTTTCTTTCTTTTTTTTTTTTTTTAGAGCATCAGTAATTCTCATCCCAAACAGTGGATTTAATGACCAAATGCTACTTCATGATTTACAAAGTCACTGATAAGGTAAAACAGGAAACAATCTCTCTCTCTCCTTTTAATGATGGTTTAGTCTTTAAAATATCTAATTAAAAGTGGTGATGCAACATTAATATGCTTCTCTCTAACTAAAGCCTAGTATTTGAAGCTGAAACTTGATTTTGAAGCTGTTTGTATCTTTTAATTCCACCTCTTTCATCTTTTCCTAGTTGATGGTAGGAAATGCATCTGGGCCTAAAATAACACAGTATTTTCAGAGAGAGTGTGACACAAACCCTATCAAATTTAATGTTGTATACAAAACACTTAGGTATACTTGGCATTCAGTCTTTTGTTCTCAGAAAAATTCCAATAGTTGAGAATAAGAAAATACACATAATTACACAAGTTTTCTACATAGAGCTAGGCAAAATAAATATATGTATATACTAATATATATTTTCTAGAACAACAGTCAAACTGTAATCTAGTCAAAGGAAAACAGACTCCAGCTGAATCTAGCTAATCTCTCTAATCTCCAGTTGAATGCTAGATAAGGGCCCTGCTGCTGACCAGAGCTGAGCCAATAAGCGATATTGTTTGGGCCTCTGTGAGAGCATATTTAATAAAGGGAAAAAAAGAAAGAGAAAGAGAAAGAGAAAGAGAAAGAGAAGAGAAGAGAAGAGAAGAGAAGAGAAGAGAAGAGAAGAGAAGAGAAGAGAGAGAAGAGGAAGAGAAGAGAAGAGAAGAGAAGAGAAGAGAAGAGAAGAGAAGAGAAGAGAAGAGAAGAGAAGAGGAAAGGAAAAAGGAAAGGAAAAAGGAAAGGAAAAAGGAAAGGAAAGAAAACACTGCTACACAGCAGCACGGGAGCAGAAGTCCCCTGAGGCCTGTGCTGAGGACCATGGTGAAGTAGGCTGTCCCCCTGCAGCCCATGGAGTACCATGGTGGAGCATCATTCCACGCTGCAGCCAGTGGAGGAGACCACGGTGGAGAAGGTGGACCCGCACTGACAGAGGCTGCGGCCTGTGGAGGACCCCCGCCAGAACAGATTCCAGGCCAGACCTGTAGCCCATGGAGAGGAGACCACGCAGGAACAGGTATTTTCTCCCCCTTTCCCTTTGAGGAGGGGGAGTGAGAGAGCAGCAGTGGTGGAACTCGGCTGCCCACCCAAGTACAACCACCACACAGCACTACACTATTTGATTGGAAAATTTTCTTTAAAAATGTGTATGTTAAAAGCACACATGTTCTTGTGCCTAATTCTTAACTCTCACTAGTTTATACTAAAAATACTGCAGGCAAAACCCAAGGCTATTTTTCCACTGGTACTTTTTTCGTTATTTTCTTTACCACTATGCATTCATGTTCTTTTACCATTTTATTTTCATTAAATGTTTAAAAGGGAAGGAAATTCACAAAATGCTTCAACTTTTCTGCAAATCAATCTATAAACAATACATATCTTAGTGTTAAAACTTGGGTTATATTTGTAGATCATCTTAGTTTCCCTTATGAATTATCAGTATTGTCATTCTGTGGCTAACCTTGTGGAACCCACTTAGAAAACCCACTCAGATATCCAAGAGCAGGAATGCAACACTTGTGGGGCAAAAATATTGAAATCTGTTTCTTTTCTAGGGTGTGTGAACTTTTCCCAGTATGTGTTTTTAAAACTATGGTCACCGTGATCCTCTACTTAAAATTCAAGCATGGTTATTATAACCTCAACTATGCAGTCAAAGATGCTAAAGGGGAATAGGGGAACATGTTTTCCTTGCATTATTATCCTTGCTTTAGTTACTAGGAAATGAAGTATATAAAGACCAAGCAATCTGCCCAAGCTCAAACAAAAATGTTCTATTTAAGACTGACACTGGACATGGTTTTCATATTCATGGTCTAATCCATAAAATATAATCTAATTTATAAAATTCTTGATCACATTGAAGTAATTGTAAAGTAATTGTTTGATTGCATTTGTTGGTCTACCCTTTTCTCAGAGGCAAAAGATCTTGAAAACTGCTAGCCTTTCCCATGATGTAAAATTACATTATTAATGTTTATTATCATTGCCAAAAATAAAAAGCTATGAGAAACAACAGTTATCAGGGATCTGTGAGTCTTCAACTGAGCAGTGAAGGCTTAAGGAAATGATAAGTTTTACCCCACTGGTAGAATTGTTGTGGTGGATTACCAATGCAAGTAGGTATGGAAGAAGTGTTCTGCAGGGAATAATGTCACATAAATAATAACAAAGTCTGTTGTTATCAGTGTCTAATATGTGTGCCTGTAGTGTCTAATCAGTGTCTGTCATTAGTGTCTAACAAAAAAAAAAGAAAGATATGAAATCTTGGCCTGACTTCCTGAGTGTAAATACCTTTGGTGATCCATTTATAACAGCTGATTAACCAATCACACTTTTTCATTCACTTAAACAAGTTTTTGGTTGGTTGGTTGTGGTTTTTTTGTTGTTGTTGTTGTGGTTTTTTTTGTTTTGTTTTGTTTTGTTTTTCTGGCATAGCCCCTTGTTTTAAAACTGTAATAGAGATTTGAACAAAACTATTTATTTTATTCATTTGGTTGTGTATTATCAAAACCTGTTGTGATATATGCAAAAGAGACAGCACTGAGTTCCTTAATCTTGCTCACAGTCATGAAAAATTTCCAATGATAGCCCCAAAGTTAAATAATATGGGAATAATTCCTCTCTGTGCCACTGTTAATGCAAAGAAGGAGAAATACCTTTCAGCCATGGGCAGATATTATTCAGCTTTGTGTTTTGCAAAAGATCCAGTCTTGTATTTCTATGCATTGTCTGCTGTCTCTTCTTTAAAAATACCCATTTCAACAGTCAAGGAGGTAGAATAATGAACATATTATTTTACGTCTTGCATAGAAAAGTCACCTTGAAATGCTAAAAAACAAATGTGTTCTATATGTACAGCTTTTCCCTTTTTTTTACAAAGCAACTTCTCGTTTCTCAGACTCTAAGAGGAAAGCAATGGTATTGAATTAATTAAATATCGCCTATCCCTGAGATGAGTGTAAAACAGGATATCTTCTACATTCTTGCAGTCTATTGCACACCCTGGCATGTAGGTTGTTAGCATCTCACAGATGCAGCCAGCTGGGCAGGGAATTAAGACACCTTTCCCAAAACTACTGCCCATATTCTTTTATCCACCTTTTATTCACCAAATGTAGGGCAGTGAATAAACAAGGTTTCTACTAACATGTAAAGTAGAAAATGAACTCACCATTTAAGACAAATATACTCAGCAGTACAGAAGATATAATTCTGAGCTAATCTCAATAAATAAATTGAAAAGCAAACGGACTGACTCAGATACTACTCACAAAAGCATACTACACAAAATGAATTAATTTATTGTCTTGAGTGTAGATACACCCTGAGATGCTGTTTTAGGTTCGCGTAAAACATCTGCTAAGCAGCATGGAAAAGTCACAAAGTTGCTAGCATCTCAGAGATTATGTCTTTGCAATAAAAATGTTGTTCTGATTTCTTCACACTTCAGCCTGCATGGTGCCTTCGCTGATTTGTTGGAAGGCTGATCTTGCCCTATGAGTTTTTTGCTTCTTTCTTTCTTTATTAAAAAAGAAACAGCAGAATACCAGAGGAAAGGAGCATTCTCTAGGCACCATGTCCTACAGCAACACTAGGTAGTGTGAAATATTCTCAAACTGTAAATATGAAAGAAGACAATAGCCAGGTAGCGAACATTGTTTCCCAGTAATTACAGTCATAAGCAAGCTGTGATGTTCCAGGGCAGAAAAATGTCTTCCATGGGATGTGTATACTTGTTAGCAAGAAAGCGTTAACCCAGCATAATGAGTCTTGCTTGAAGCTGTAACTGGAAGCCCCATGCTGTTATCCGTATGCTGCATGGCTCCCATAAAAATGTTAATGAACTCAGTGTTCCAGGAACCTTCGGGATTTTGTGGTTTTCTTGGCTATAAGGCATTATTTGGCCTTGCTATAGAATCTTCTGAAGCAGATGAAAGAGAAGAAAGAAGCAACTAAGGACTAAGATTTGGTGTCATTTTCATGAATGTGCATTCAGAGGAATTCCATTGGCATTGCTAGGCATATCTTGGCTAAAATTAGATTTTTATCAACAGCTTTTAGATGCACAGCAGTTGTACACCAAAACTAAGATCTACCTCCAGAACACTCTTCTGTCAGTGAAAAATTGACATAAATACTTGATCCCAGTCAAGCCAATAGTCTCCATGTATGGTTTTAGGGGAACCAGGTTTTTACCTCTGGACTTTAATAATCATCAAAAACTTTTTAATTTGTAAAGGAATAAAACTTTTTTTCTTTCTAAGTGTTGATATTTGGGAATGACACTCATAACTGTTAGTTCACATTTTCTTATTATTTCTCTGTATTTCATTTCATATTATTATTACTATTACATTATAATATAAATAAGGATTTTCTTTTGTGCTGTGTATGCCTTTCAGGTGATATTTGTTCTTTTACGTTCCCTTCTCTAATCATCACCTACCATAGATACGCTTATTTGCCTTGTAATCTTTCCTCATCAGTCAACACCTCTGTCATATACACATACCATTGTTCTTTGAACTTCTTGCATAGTTAAAATGCATGTGCTGCAAAAGAACAGCAAAAGTTAACTCTAATACAAGTGTTTATTGAAATTAAATATATTATCACCCTATGCTGTCTTCTACAGTCATAGGATGCACGTTGTCTTGTCTTATATTTCTGTTTGATTTTTGATGTGTATGATTGGTTTTGTTTGTTTGTTTGTTTTCCAGAATATAAGTTTACAGGTTGCCTGACTTTTGACCTCATTCATTTGGATCGCTTTTCCCCCCTAACTTGATTAATGAGTTTGATACATACAACTGCCTTTAGAAAATTAGATACTTGAACCCAAACTAGCTTTTGATTCCCATTCACCAGTTCTCACCCATTCTTGTTGTCATTCATCTGGCTTTTAGTGTACTTGGTAATACTGAGATCAAAGGAAAATTTGAAATCAAATTTGGAATGCACAGAAGTAAATCATCCATCACAAAATATTTCTGATTTTGTGTGTATAATCTAACCTGTGTATCATGATTATTAACTCCCAGCTAGGCATCACATATGCTTGAAGAAAAGCTGTGACATTTAACAGACTGTAGATCCTGAAAAGTTTGATTGCCTGGTTGGTTAGATTAATCAAATGTTTGAATTACTCATTTAAATATTTGTTTAGAATGGTTTCTCTTTTTTCTATACAAGTACGTGTAAATATTCTGAACAGTAAAGAGTTTATCAACTTATGAAAAAAAATGCATAGATGTAATGGTCTTTAGACTTTGTGATATATTTCATAGCTGGCCAATTGCCCAATATTGTTCTCTGGGAAAATTTTAAGTGGGAAAATAACCCACTAGAACTCCCATAGGACTTACAGAAACAACATAAATAAAATTCTTGTGATGTCAAAATGTTGAAAATTATTAACGTTCATTTGCAGAAACAATACATTAGCCTTTATCTTTAATTAATTATTTAGAAAATATTGACTGCATAAACATGAAAAATAGGAAAATTAATTCAGTGTAGTTTTCTGCTAGAATAGAATTCCTGTTCTATTAAACTATTTCCACTTACTTGCTATCCTTGTGAAAAAATGCTTTAGTAGTGAGCCCAAGACTACAGTGGATATGAAGAAAAACAGTATTTCTATATAAATATTGCTATAAATTCTATTTTTACTATTTCCCAGGAAGACACACAGATTTTTGCTGATTTCTTTATACAGAAATGATAATATTGCCAGACTGGGCACAACACTGATTTCTGTGATCCTATAAAATCTTTGTCAGTAGCTGTTTTACATCAGATATAACTGGACATAATGAAGTGAACAATTAAATAACTTTTCCAGATTCACTTTTAACAGTGTAGTACGCAGAAGCATCTCCTGTTTCAAATCTTAAATATATTGCCTTAGTTCACTCCTCGTTTTGCATAGTTGTTTCGTTTTGTTTTGTTTTGTTTTAAGAGACTGTAGCTGTTTTACCCTGGTATGGTATAAACTGTGCCAACTTTTTCAGTCATACAGGGAGTGCTGTTCCGTCTAGTTCAGGCACTGAGAGGCAGATGTCTTGGGTTTGTTTCCCTTGGCTTCTCACTCCAAGCAAGCTGCTAAAACAAAATGCTTTTTTACCCAAACCCTCAGTTATTTGCCTGGCAACTCCCAGAGTTTCAATGTTTCTCTAGAATCTCACAGCTTTCTGTCCATGCAGATAAACAGAGACGATTTTTACCTTACAACCCCACTCCCCTCCCGCCCCATCCCCGCCAAAAAAAAAAAAAAAAAAAAAAAAAAAAAAAAAAAAAAGTTCATCTAGATCCATTAATAGCCTTAGATATACATACGATATTTATGGTGTGTAATGCTGATAATATGCACCTATTGCATTGCATAGACAAATAAGTGTTAAGTCTTTAAGTGTAAGAACTAAATACAAGTAAATACTAAACAATGCTCTGATATCTAAACTGAGGAAACAAAAAATAAATAAATAAAATAAAAACCTAAACCCTATCTTACTATTCAGACACCTGTACTTAGAAATTCCTACTTAATGCCTGATGATGTGTCTATCACCACTCAAGTATTCTTTATGATCCAGGTGAACCCCACCTTTTAAAATATTTCTCTGCTAAGAGAGCATAGCACAGAAATACAGCACTTGTGTACCAGGAAACAGTTAAGAAATGTGTCTCCATTGGCCCTACTGACCAGAATATCCATTCAAGATCCAAGTTCATTAGTGTTCTGTGGGGTGAAGAAATTGATACCTGCCCATCTCAGCATAACAAAGATTTCAAATTTAATTCCGTAAGAAAGTCTGAGGTGTGGTATAAATATGTAACCAAACAGGGAAGCTATTTCACCTACAAAGCCTCCCACTCCATTTGTATATTGTAGCCAATACATTTATTCATTTTATGTCAGTGATTCTAGGAACATGGACTGATATCTTAAACTCTTTCCTTCCTTCTTATAACAGACTAACACAATCTTTTCTTATTTTTATTTTTTTTTTGCTCCCTGAAGCTGTGCAAAAACAAACAAACAAACAAACAAGCAGTGCCACAGGAATTGTCTTTCTCTTCTCATTGCTTGCAAAGCCAGAGAAATGAGTTCAATTATCTTGCTGAGGAAAACATTGAAGTCAGCAACCCCAACTTTTTGGATGAAAACAGCAAGTATTTGTCTTTTACATATAATATATCAAAAAGTCCTCCCTCTCCAATTATGTTTCAATGGAATAAAATAAGGCAAGTGGCAGAGCAGCATAGCAGGAAATGCGATAACTAATGACAATCTTTGAAACCCAGCTTTACTTAAGCACTATAACACTTTAAAGAGGAATAGTTATTGAACAGTGTCATATCACCTGTTCACCTTAAATGTTGAACAATAGCAAATCAACACATTTAAAGGAAGAGGCAGAGGAGGGAGGCATTCTGAATGCAAACTGGATTTTAAAACAGAGCTTGCAACTCTGAAAAAGACAAGTTTTTGCAGCTGGGACAAGAGCTCCCCATCGGTGCTATGGAGGTGAAGTTGAGTTAGAGATGGGTTTCAGGCATGTCATCTCTATGCAACCTTCATAAGTATCAAAAAATTGGTGCTTTAGCTTTTCAGAAATCCATTAGTAAGCGTTATCACCCTCTCTTCCTTCTTCAGAGAACTGACCTAGACATCTCAGGTCTGTGCATCCACTCCAAAGCTAGGATTTGTTATCTCCTTTATGAGTCTGAACATAAGTATCTAAAAAGGTGTGGATGCAGAAGGACAGACAGGGTACCTTTTTAATATTTAAATTTATATCTTTTTATGATAAACAACAAAATAACTTAATAATTGAAAAAATAAACTAAGTTTTTAAACTAATAACAAGTTTTCTACTTGGCATCTATGTATTTATAGCTTGTCATGACTACTAAATTGAGACATAAAGAGGAAAAAAAGAGTCAAAAAATGAAATGAAAGAAGATAGGAAACATAAAATTTCTGTGTTTTGCCTGAAGGACTATATTCTCTGTGCCAGTAAGAGCGCCAAGGGGGTTATAGACAATAAATATTTTTACTTCAGGGAAAGAGCCGTCTTTAAGTTAACAAGCTCTCTCTATTGTAGAAAGAACTTTACAAACAGATTCTTCTTGTTCAGTGCTGTAGGAAAGAGAGCACATTAGTTAGCTACAAAGTCCTTGGGGCAGGAATGGTATTTATCATGTGCCTGCAGAGTGTCTAGCTCTATGGTATTATGGTGTTTGACTGCAGTTTGTGTTTTCTACCATACCTATTGAGCACTACCTCCTCTTTAGCTTCAGCAAGACTGATAATAAAGAGATTTTCACTTAGAGCAGGACATTTGAATAACATTCTCTGAGTGATAGAATGCTAAAAATCTGTTACTATTCCATATATTTTGTCAGACAGTGAAAGTTTTACAGAACAAATGTAGAGCAAGCAGATGGATGCAGAGTGATGGATGATGTGAAGAAACAGTAAGTCACTCTTAGCCAGTATCAAAGGCAATGGGCTCTGTCTCTGAATCCTAACCATTGGTGAGCTCATTTGCATTGCTTAATTAATATTGTTCAGATGTCATAAATATTTGTACTGGTGCTGTTTAACATCTTTGTTGGTGACACGGACAGTGAAATTGAGTGCACCTTCAGCAAGTTCGCAAATAACACCAAGTTGTGCGGTGGAATCAACACACTGGAGGGAAGGGGAGCCATCCAGAGGGACCTTGACAGGCTTGAGAGATAGGCCTGTGCAAACGTCACGAAGTTCAACAAGGCCAAGTGCAAGGTCCTGCATCTGGGCCAGGGCAATCCCAAGCACAAATACTGTCTGGGCAGAGAATGGATTGAAAGCACCCGTGTGGTCTTGAGGGTGTTGTATGATGAGAAGCTCAACATGAGCCAGCAATACACACTTGCAGCCCAGAAAGCTAACCGTATCCTGGGCTGCATCAAAAGAAGTGTGGCCAGCAGGTTGAGGGAGATGATTCTCCCCTTTTAATCTGCTCTTGTGAGACCCCACCTGGAGTACTATTGTCAACTCGGGGGCTCCCAGCACAGGAAGGACATGGAAGTATTATAATGAGTCCAGAGAAAGGCCACAAAGATGATCAGAAGGCTGGAGCAGCTCTGCTACGAAAATAGGCTGAGAGAGTTGACTTTGTTCAGCCTGGAGAAGAGAAGGCTCTGGGGAGACCTTATAATAACAGCAGCCTACAGAAAAGCTAGGGAGGGACTCTTTGTCAGGGAGTCTAGTGAGAGAACAAAGCATAATGGTTTTAAACCAGAAGGTAGGTTTAGATATAAGGAGAAAATTCTTTACTCTGAGGGCGGTGAGACACTGGAACAACTAGATTCTGCACCACTGAGCACAACCCTCTGAGCTCTGCCATCCAGCCAGTTGCCAATCCACCTCACCATCCACTTATCTAGGCCCCACTTCCTGAGCTTGTCTATGAGAATGTTATGGGAGACAGTGACTAGAAATCAGACAATTTCTAGTTACATTTAACAGTATATTTGAAAGTAATTGTATTTAATTGGAAGGATAGTGTTAAGTTCTTGTTAAGGAGCTGGATCTTTTATCAAGAAATGTCAAATTTTGCACTTTCTCAATAAAGTAGAGCTTACTTGTACTTTGCCTACATATAAAAGAGATATTTATTGTTACAATCTTCAAAATGTTGTATTACAAAAATGATATACATTTCAGCCTAATGCATCTGCATTTCAAAATGCCGGTGATTTGAATAGTATGAGACCCAGGACAGGTGAATTTTGATTTTTAAAATCTTATTACTTTGGTTTGCCTCTATCTAAAATATGCTTGTGCTGTACAAAGTATTTTAATATAAAGAGCTCAGCTTTCTAGATAGTCACTTGTTTATTTGTAGAATAATACTGCAGATAAAACATAACTTAAAAAAAATACCTCTACTACTGTCACACTTGGGATACTTATCTCTTACCCACCACTATATCTGGTGCAACACAAAGACCAACTCTCTTCAAATGTATTCTGGTCATGCAACACTTGTTTTCAGAGCTTCAAACTGCTGCAGACCAAGTAATTGTGTATACAAGACACAGAGAAAAGGCTGGTTGAAGCTGTGGATTTATAGATAGGTTTATCAAATTGTTACATAAGATGATATTAAATGTACTGACAAATCCCCTTTACATGAAATAAATGCCATTAAGAGTATCTATAATAATTCGATTTTAATAGATTTTTTTTTTATATTTTTATGTGCTTCTGCCTATCTTAAAGCAATTAGAATTTTTGCTACAGGAAAGATCTGTTTCACACATAAAGACATTTGGTTAATGATCATGCAACCATTTCTTAATATTTTAAATCAAGGCAATATTTTGTAGTTTCATAAAAACTTAGAATACATACAAGAAAAAAAATATATTAACCTTTTCAGAAAACACATAATCTTCACTCCCAATTTCAAAATTCAAAGTAAATGTGACAAGGAGCTGCAGCGGCATAATCAAACGTTCTTCTCTGCTGTCTTCTCCTGGAAAACAGTAACAAACATTTGAAAGGAATCACTAAAAAGAATCACTGAAAAGGATCAGAGCCAAGATCTGTCACTGAAGACTTGGATATTAAAAAAAAAGAAGAAAAAAGAAAAAGTAACCTAGAGACCAACTGTGGGATAGATGTTTGATTTCCAGCACAGTTAGTGCTTTGACTAATGAGAAACAAATTATGGTAGCTTCCTGGGGACTGTGATCCTGTTGCAAGGATAGTGATGACAAGTTTAGCATAGCTGGCTCTATAACAAGGAGCTAAGAGATGTAGTCTCTAGAGAGTCTAAGTCACTACTATGGCCCTTGAGACTAGTGCAAAGGACAGACAAGCATGCATCAGTGTCATCTGAAGCTGAATCCAATGGATACAGCAATTAAAGCTTATTCAAAGGCTTAAGTGGGAATAATGAGTCTTTGACCATTTTAGAAATGCTGTCTCAGGCAACATGTTGATACTGGTAGTTGGTGTACCTACTAAGTCATTCAGGGGAGGTTTTTTCTCCCATGTCTAACCTAGCACATCTTTCTGTATCAATACTTAGTACTGTTGCACCTGTCTGGACTTTTGCCTTCATAACAGCATACCCTATATCTGATATCTCTGTTTCTGATATGGAAGGATATTTCATGTGGAGAAAATAACCTAATCTGGTACTGCAGTGTTTTTTACTAAATACTATTACCCATATGCCTTCAGTGTGTTTTTCACCTTACTCCACCCAGTCAGCCAGTGTGTGTTGGATCATAAGCCAGCATAACATCTGATTGACTCAGTTAAACCACAAAAACTAGAAAAGGAAAAAGAAAACACTCTGCTTCAGACAAGTGAGAGATCTTTGATTCAATTCAATCTTCAAGAGCCAGAAATTCTACATCCTTAATCTTTCTAATAAAACAGAAATATACATATGTTCATATATATATCCTTCCCCTCTAATGAAATTATTGTGGACAGTTATAGGGGATATAAAATTGAATCATTCATGAGAAATAAGCAAAATGAAAATAATCACAAGCAGAAAGAGTCAGACTGTTGTCTTTCTCTGAATGTTTATCAGCTCATGTTTAGCTTGCTCATAATGGGGCTCCTATAACTCTCTAAGGCATGTGATTTTCACATGACAGGCCTGTAGGATGATAGAACAATATATGGTTTCCATATTGTACAATTGCTGGCATAAAGACTGAAGCTACTCCTGTATCCCATCTATTTTCTTCTCAAAACATTGCCTAGGAACATAAAACAGGAGTTCCTCTCCTAGGGTTGCAGATCAGTCAAGATATCAACATTGAATTTTATCTCCCTTTTCTTCTCTTTTCCAGCATACATATAAATCACTTAAGAAAAAACAGCTGGAGAAAGTCTTTATGCTACCTTCTTCCCCCAAGATACTCTTACTCATCCCATCATTCTACCTTTACAGAGACCCAATTAACATTAGTTGGTTAGATGTAGTCTAAATGATTCAGATAGCAAATTCATTTTGTGATATGGACCAATTTCCTTAGCATCAAGGAAAGGGAAATCTATCAGTGAGTGTTCCCCAGATGATAAACCTATAGCTGTCAGCTTCTCTATGTGCTGACATTTCACAAAGTTGCAGCAGATATATTTTTTTTCAAATGTATTTAATTTGAAACTGCTTTAGTAGAACAAATAACTGGAGCTCTGGGATGTTTTCTACAGCAAGAATCTGAGTTTGACCACCTGATTTCAAATGCTACATGACTCAAACCTCTGTGGAATACATGGGAAATGTGACATTACTCCTGGGTGTTTAATAGTGCAGGAAGGAACATGGTGACAAGCAGTAACCTGATCTGAAACTAGAAGATGTTAAGCTCTGAAAATCCTCATTCCCCCCTAGTGCATTCTTTCATCTGGTCTCCTATTTTGTTTGTGTTTTCCTCTTTTTAACTGTCTTGTCAAGTTTGTAGAATCTCTCAAGCACATCTCTTTTTTTCTCTCCTCAAAGAGAAAAAAAGTGAAACATTCATAACAGAGGAAGAATAATAACTGTATGCATTATAATCAAAGCAGTGACACTTTTCTCAGAGCTCTACAGCTGCATGGGACACAGAGAGGATGTCTACATCACATAACAGAGTGCAGTATGAAAGCGCCCAGCACTACACTGCCAACCCAGCACAACACGTCCTCATGACACAGTGCAGTTCTGTTCTGATAGACTGCATTTGGCTCTGTAAGAACACCAGGCAGCTAGCTGACAATCGAGCCCCTAAGTGCTATCACTCACATGGTCCTATTAGGATTTTGTTCAAACTCCTCCTGATTCTCAAGCAGAAGCAGTTCATGTTACTCTGTTTTGCAGCACATTTATGTCTATTGTCCCTGCCCAAGACAGTAAAAATTGAAGCCAAAAACCTGAACTGATAAGGGGAAGCAGGCAAGAAAAAATTCTGTTGCTTCTGTTTTGCAAGGAATCCAGACAGCATGTCAATCAGACTTTTTTTCTCTGTAGATAGTCTTCTCCATCATCAAGACTGTAGCACTTTCAAGGGGTATATCTGCATGATCCAGTGTGGCAGTTCATAGCATTACCTGCACAAGCTACCTATAATACAAAATATGTTACAATCATGGCTGTGAGATCACCCTTATTAGCCATGCTGAGTAGTAACTACTATCAGCATCTGCAAACATAGCTGTCATATCTCAGATGTGTGGTTAATGAGTCAGAGCTAGAGCTAGCACTATGTCATTGTCTATAGTTAGAGGCATCAATACTAGCAAAATTCCTCCAGTAGCTGAGGATGCATATGTATAATAGAACAGGTTTTCCCTAATTCTAATTCTGTTGGTACAGTGAGTAAAAATCATTTAACAAACAAAACCAAAAATAATATGCTAAACTCAAATGAAAAATCAAAGAATATCTGTTTTCATTTATGAAAATCTCAGTAGTTTTTAGTGTTTGAGGGTAAAATATTACCTTATTAGAGTGATGTTAAAGTATCTTTTGATAGCCTCCCTGATAGGACTGTAACTGCAAGAGTGTCAATACTAGCCTTTTCTCTTTCTTCTAGTGTCAATATTCTAGGGAGAAAAAAAAAAAATGTCAACAGTAACTTCATTCATCAGCACAGATTTATAAACCATTAACAAAATACTTTGGACTGGGTCTGTAACTGCCAAAATGACAATGTACCCTTCTTATTCTGCAACTTATTCTGCAACTTATGTGTAGAAAAAGTGTATCTTCCACAAAAATACCACTGGCACTGTAAGAATTTCAGCTGTCAAGATGTAACAGCTCTGAATTCTCACATGCCTATTTCTCCCATAAGTAATTTTTTCCAAAATCTAGCTTTAGATTTGAGTTTTAAAATCACTATGTTTACTCATCTTTCTTCAAATCTGTCTTTAAGAACTACTTCTGCAATCAGTCTCATAAAATCCAGCAATTTCCTAGCTTCTATTTTGGAATTACTTTGTATTATACTAAAGTGCACTCATTACTATTTTCTAAAACTCCTATTCCCTTTTTATACTCCTTCATTTCCCTATGTGCAACCTGTTTTCACATTTTTTTAGTAGCAAGAAGAACCAAATTCTGTTAGTATTCAAGTGTCATTCTAGTCCAGGTAAAAAGTACTTTTCAGGCATGAGTACTAGCTAATCATTTTTATCTGAAAATCCATTGTATAAACAGAAACTTCACAAAACACAGAATAATCTTGAGAAAGTAATCTGCATTACTTGTAATTGGGACTCTATCTTGCATGGGTGGTTTGGTAAATTGGCAGCTCTTCTAGGGCTTAGAAATGCGATCTAATTCCCATGCGTTACTACCATATGTCAGCAGAAGTTGGAACTGCTACTGCACAGGCTGAGCTCATTCATTTCCCCTATTTGTGATGGCCAACAAGTGCATACACAGCCTGTTACCATACATTAGATGAAACATACTTGGAGCCTGTACACTGACTTCACTGCACAGTTTTCAGAAAGCAATCAGATGTCCTTCTTTCCCTTCTCCCGCTGTCTATTGAGCACTCACAGTTTTAAATGTCCTGAGGAAATTTTAGAGTGGTGGGGTTTAAAAAAAAAACAAAAAAAAAAAAAAAAAAAGAGAGAGAGAGAAAGAGCTAAAGAGCTGACAGTCTTCTGAACTTTCAGTCTGAATGGAAATAAAGAGTCATTTCTGTTTCAGTGAAACTGAGAAAACATACATTTTTATACTTAAGGGTATAAGATTATCTCTATTATATATGTATATGTATTGCCAAAATCTTAAGATTGAAATATGGAGAGAGGAACTGTGCATACACTTTCACAAATACTCAGTAATGAGGATTACAGCATCACATTGTGATGTGGAGTTACTTTATACATATGCAGATCAGCAGAGTGCCTGTGATACACCTTTTGTGCACAGACTAGCTGTGTAGGCATCTGGAAAAAGTGCTGGGAAAGGAAAAGAAAAGAAAAGAAAAGAAAAGAAAAGAAAAGAAAAGAAAAAGAAAAGAAGAAAAGAAAAGAAAAGAAAAGAAAAGAAAATAAAAGAAGAGAAGAGAACAGAAGAGAAGAGAAGAGAAGAGAAGAGAAGAGAATAGAAGAGAAGAGAAGAGAAGAGAAGAGAAGAGAAGAGAAGAGAAGAGAAGAAAGAGAGGAGAGGAGAGGAGAGGAGAGGAGAGGGGTAGAGGAGGAGGAGAGGAGAGGAGAGAGAGGAGAGGAGAGGAGGAGGAGAGGGAGGAGTAGGAGAGGAGAGGAGAGGAGAGGAGGAGAGGAGAGGAGAGAGGGTGGAGAGGGAGGGAGGAGAGGAGGAGAGGAGAGGAGAGCGAAGCGAAGAGAGTGGGATGTGGATTGGGTGTGGAATTTGACCATACAGCATTGGAATTGCTTATTATCTGGCAATGCTACGTGGTACTGCCAAGAATCATAGGAGAAGACCATATGTTCACGCAGTGCGGATATGTGCTGAAAGGACACAGAAAACAAAAAACAGGCAGACATTTATCACAAGACATTTCTATGCTTCATATTGAAAGAAAAAGAAAAGAGAAAGAGAGAAAAAGAAAGAGAGAAAAAGAGAAAGAAAGAGAGAAAGAAGGAAAGAAGAAAGAAAGAAAGAAAGAAAGAAAGAAAGAAAGAAGACAGGAAGGAAGGAAGGAAGGAAGGAAGGAAGGAAGGAAGGAAGGAAGGAAGGAAGGAAGGAAGGAAGGAAGGAAGGAAGGGTAAAAGAAAATCTGAGTGCTTGTAATCAAATTTGAAACGCTTCTCTAAAATTTTCTCTTCCACATCAGTGACACCCTTGCATTCTCCCCACACAGGTTTTTGTCCCCAAATTTTGTACTATCCATTATCCTTGATTTCATAACTTTATAAAATATTATGGACAGAATTTCTGTGAGTTCATTTTCCTCTTTCAATATATGAAAAACAAAAATTCCTCTTTTTTTCTTTTTTTTTTCTTTTTTTTTTTTCCTTTTTTTTTCCTTTTTTCTCAGAAGTAAGATGATGAAACAAATAGGTGGGCATGATAGTCCTTTACAGGCACAGTAACTGGATTTCTATGTTTGTTTACAGAAAAAAATCAGATGACCGATGCCCTTACAACAAATATAATCAGCAGTTTCAATAGAACTTGCTTGTTAAACTGATTCATAGCTTTGCATAATATAAAGACTTTATTTCCATTTATTACAGAGGGACATGAGATAACAAGAGATGCTTTATCTTTTCTTTTTCTTTTTTTTTTTTTTTTTTTTAAGAGAATGGCATTATTTGCTGACAGGGTTTGATGACAGAAACAGCAAAGACAGCGACATCATGGATTAACACGAACAATAAACACTTCCTGAATGTTTCATTCAAAGCCAAAAGATAACAAGTGCTGTCTTAAACCAAGGGATGGAGGTTTACAACAAGTTGGATGGTTAATTTCCAGAATGCCTAGATAATGCCAGTCCCTGATAGATTCAATTAATTATAAATAGCAAATAATAGATTGTTTGTTTGCTTTCTAAATATAATTAAGTATCTTGTAGGTGTTTGATAACTTTAGCTTAACTTGAGTGCAAAAAGCTGCCATACCTCTTAGAATTTGTTCACAGTTCTTTGTCTCCAGGTTCAAGTGTTCAATGAAACTGCAGGTAGATGGCTGGGATGGACATGCTAATTTGGGTACCAGTGATGCAGGCTGTGCTTACTGTGTGTCCCTTCAGTTGTTCCCTACACCTAAACCTTCTCATTCATTCTCAATTCACACTGTCTTCACACCATTACAATTCCTCACCAAATCAGCACAAAATATTACACAGAACAACCAGTATTTGTAGATAAACTGCCTGCAAGACGTCATCATTATCAAATAGTATTGTTATCTCTGCATAAACTATTTCTTTCTTATTGATGTGTCTTATAAAAGATAAGCATGAAGACAGTTAAAGACTTATTTGTGCTTACACAGAAATGCTGCAACAAGCAATTCTTCAAGCTTGTGTGACCACAAAAAAGATAAATGAACTGCAAAATGTCTTTATTATCTTTATTTCCAGAAGTCAGTCTGCCTGCTTCATTAGGCATCTGTGCAAGGCCATTCACCAATATATTTGACTGAGATTAAGGTGCCATCAAAGATCTCTTGTGTATACCAAATCTGAGACTCTCTGAATGAAAACAGTTTCCAAGTAAAGTAAAATTAACATAGTTGAATATATGATACAGTAATAAGGGTTGTAACATCAGCTTTTCTCATATTAAAAAATAGTCCAAAGACAAACCCTAGTAGCTGTAAGTGTTCTGAGTTTTTACTTTTTTTCTATTTATTTTTTCCCTGTTTTCACCTACTTATATACTTATTGGCTTACCAGCAGAAGTACATCTTTTCTACTGTTATTTCTAATGCTTTGTGAAAAGATCCATTCACTCTTTGCCTGGCTTTTGGAGCAAATGTGCTTAATGAAATCTGTGTAACAGCTTTTGAACCTAATGGTGTATATCAGCCAAACCTACACAGAAATAGAGTCCAGAAAGACAGTTACATCACTGCAAGTGGAACGAACAGCAGTTTGCAGGATGTTTCTGAGAAAGGTTTTGAGAGTACCTTTGCCCCAAATTACACAAATAATCTACATCATATTTGAAAGCACAGATGCCTTTAGGAAGGTTCTCGTGGCTGCTGAAGCAGTAACAGAAAAACAGATCTCCTCTCCATTTAGCTAAGTAACTATCTCAACATTTTCAGTGTCATGGCAGAAAGATCTTTTGTAAGATTTAACGTCTTTTGTAGGGTTTTGCTAGTTTCACACACCACAAGAACATAGTTCTAATAATGTCCTGAAAAGTGAAATGGGAGTTATAAAGACATGTAGATATATCCCCAGCAATACATAATTATCAAATATAGTTACTCTGAGGAGTGTTCTCTGTTCTAGCTCATCCTTTCTTCATCTGTACCTTTTCACTTATCTTTAATGTAAGTGATCAAATTTTGATGTAAACAAATCTCCACAATAAAGTGTTTTCTTGATATTCTGCTCTTTTGTGGCTCTTCTTTAACTTGTTTATTGACTTTACTGATAGTTCCAAGACAAGAAGATTTCACTTTAAAAAATAAAATACCAGGACTTGGGGGTATTCGTGGATAAAAGCTCAACAACAAACTGGTAATTTTACTCATTTCGAAAAATACTGCTAACCATACTGATCACGCTTCAGCTGTGAATCAGTTAAGATCCTTGTGCTCTCCATCAGTATTCGGATAAGATTATTAGTGATGATAAACATTCATAAGTATTTTTCATTCAAAGGAAAAATCCCAATTGTTCCCACTTTCTATACATTGGTTTGCAGAGCAGCTCTGTTGCACACAAAATAGGGTTCAAACAAAAAAGAGGAAAAGAGGAAACAAAACCAAAGCTCTGCTCCAGCTATACACCAAATGCACTGCACCTGCCATATAACTAGTGGAGACATAGGAGTGCAAACTCAAGGTGCGGGAGATTTTGATGTTTTTGGAGTAGGATTATTAGGGATGCTCAGACCAGGGATTTGGCTAAATCTGGGCCAAAGCAAAGCTACCATTACCATATGTAAGTAGCAGAGGTCTTAGACACAGCTGCTTCTACCTGCAGAACGCTGCCACTGAGCCAAGCTATTTGTTGATGGTCAGGGCAGTCATACAGGACATAATGAGAAAATTTGAAGTCCACAACTATTCTAAATCTCCTGGGCTTGTACCAGAACTAGTATTGAAGTTGAAAATACAAATTTCAAGCATAATGCTGTGGTGCAACGATTGTATTATTCAAAGTCATGGGGGGAGGGAGTAGTCAATTTTCATTACATTGTGTATAAGATAAGCAAAAAACTCTTCTATAAGTCTTTAAGTAGTGCATGAAGAATGTATAGTATGTCAGAATAACTCCAGTGTAGATTCCTTTTAATCTTACAGTGAAATTAGCATGGGATCATGTTACTATCTTTTTATTGTAATGTAAATCACAATGAATTATATAGTTCTAATAAAATACTATTGTTTTGAGATACTCTTTTTATAACTATGTTATACTTTCTTAGCATGTTTTTCATCACTCGCACTCTTACTGATTAATCTTATGTTTACTAACAGTTAAACATAGTAGTTTTCTCTAACTTACTTCTGTAGAATCCAGGACTACCAAACTGACAAGAATTTGACCTATTAGTATATCAACCAACAGATTTATTGATACATCAGTAGTAATTCTCTTTACAGCATGCATCTTCTGCAAAATGGTAAGCCATTTAACTCGTCAGCACACCATATCGTATCTGGTAGTTTTGTACATCTGTAGTTACTGGTTCATGTAATGTAAGTGTATGCCAATTTATGTTGTGGCATTACTCTTCAAATATGATTTTGTAAACTGACTGTTCAATTAGAATTATCTCCTGAATTAATTTTAATAATCATGTAAGAGCTTTTGCCTTTATAGGTCAAATACCTTTTATCAATAATATAATTTTTTGAGACCGACCACCTTTAAAACTGGCATAACTCCTTAGTTTCTTTCTATATTTTTTTTACATTGCTGAATATAAAAAGCTAAAAGTGTTTTTTATCCATATTTCTAGCTATTAACAAAAGGTGAACTCAAAATTTGAGATATTTGTGTTATATGCCAACGGTGCTTTTTTATTTTTTTTTATTTTTTTTTTTTTTTCCCCGCAGAAAGGATCCCCTGAACACATATAGGGACTGATCTTAGTGGGAGAAAATGACTAGGTTTATTTTTGCAAGATTTCTCTAAAGTTCTTTTGCTTTCTAAGTTGGCTTGGAATTCATACTATACTGAATAATAAAAATGTTAATATTTTTATTAACATAATAGGCACCAGTAAATTACTAATGAGGACTAGCTTACAAATATATAAGACTGATGAACTATTTACTTTTGGTAAAATAAAGGAACAGATGGAAGTGGAAAATCCAGTAATTATATTATTTCCTAGCACAAGTTACTTATTTTACATAACCTTTATTTATTTTTCTCTGGAAAACAAAAACGAAAACAAACAAAAAACCTATTGTAAAATATTTTTCTTGATCTTGCTAAAAGAAATAGGAAAAAAAAAAAAAAAGTCATAGAAGCCACAGAAGCACAGAAGTGTTGAGGTGGGAAAGGCCTCTGGAGATAGTCTAATCCAACCAGCCTTCTCAGAGCAGGGTCAGCTACAGCAGGCTGCTCAGGTCCTAGTCCAATCAGGGTTAGAACATGTCCAGTGATGGAAACTCCACAACCTTTCTGGATAACCCGTTCTTCAGAACGATGACCTATAGTGTAGATCCAATAATTTCATGTCCTTGTATTTTAATAATAGTAGATGATATTCATTTGTGATCTAAACATCTGTATATACCTTCCCAATCAATGGCTTTCAAAGATATAGTATGGTGCAAAAGCCATTTACATATTCTTTAGCTTTCAGCCTGAAATCAGAGATAGAAGTTGTATTCAAGGCTTCTAAATGAAATAAACAGGAAGAATTGTTTCATATTCATGCCAGACAGTAAGTAATTAAGTAATTTGAAAGATCTTCTGATTTTTTATGGGCAAATAATTGAAATTATCACATGTATCCAGAGGCAGATAGATGTTAGCATTGTCATTAGGGCATGTTTTACACATAAGGATCAATAGCTCCCAGCTGGCAAGTCAAGAAAAGCCAGCCACAAAGTCTGATTTCAAACCACCTCCATTTCAGGTTTTTTATTTTTTTTTTATTTTTAATATCTCTGCAAGTATTAAGAGCCTTCAAAGAAACTGGCCAGTCCCATTTCCACTCAGTCCACTCAGTCTATGGAAATTAGCCAATCAGGAGCTTCAGGAAAGATAAGGTAATTCTGCTCTGCCCTGTTTCTTAAGGTTCTGTTTTCTGGATGCAATCAAATCCAGAAAAAACATTACTGAAAAACTGCTATATTTGAAGTAGTATGTTAAAATTTGCCTGGTGTTATTTGTGTCTGCTGAAAGAGACAGTAGATTCTATAAATGACTCCAAATGAATGCTTTGAATACAAACCTAAAGTTGTACCTCTGTGTCATCCAACTGAATGCAGTTAGATGTAGCTTTAAAAATGTGATATTGTGTGTATATACATAAACACATATACATATGTACGCATGTGCATATATACACAAACAAAAAAATCACAGAGGTAAATAAATCAATTGGCTTGGCGATTTGTTTGGTATTTTTATATGTGCAGATTTTTACGTGTGATGACTTCAGCTTATGTATGTATCTAATGAAACCTTTTTGGGCTAAAACTACATTCATTCTTAGCTCAATTAGTTTTCCAACTCCAGCAGTGTTGAAACCACACTCAAAATGAAACCATTCTGAACAATATGTTCTCTCTAAACAGTGGGCTGCTCTGGTGATGAAGTGATTGTTGCATATCATGCAATTGCAAGAACTTTAAATGAAAAGATTCTAATATCAGTATTTGTTTGTTTTATGAAAAAGAACAGGGTGTTCTTTAGCTTTTCTAAAATAAGACATATAACCAATTTATTTTCCATTACAAGCTGAGATTTCACAGAGAAGGCCTCTAGAATCAGATTTTATACCAGGAGAAATATATCAGAGTATAAAAATATGTATATGAAATTTCCACTTCTATTCATCTTTTTCTTCGGTGATTTTAATATTGAAAACAAAACGAAGAAACAAAAATCAGACGCATAATTTTAAACTGCATTTTGAATGGCTATCAGAGTAGTGTCTGGTACACAATCCATATGTGATGTCTTAACTGAGGATTAGTTGTGGCCCAAGAAAAATAAAAAAAAAGGAAAAAGCTGAGAAACATGGATGAAGAAATGGAACACAAAAACACTTATTTGGAAGTTTTTCTCCTTTTTTCTTTCTTTTCTTTTCTTTCTTTTTTCTTTTCTTTTCTTTTTTTTTTTTTTTTTTTTTTTTTTTTTTTTTTTTTTTTTTTTTTTGTTTTTTTTTTCTTTTTTTTTTTTTTTTCTTTCTTTTCCTTTTTCTTTTCTTTTCTTTTTCTTTCTTTTTTCTTTTCTCTTTTTCCTTTCCTCTCCTTTCCCTCTTCTCCTTTTCCTTCCTCTTTTCTTTTTGGATATAAAACAGTGTATAAAAAAAAAAAAAAGGAAATTAAGACAAATGTCGTAAAAACAACAACAACAAAAAAACAGGCTAAGACACACAACAGAAAATATCGAGGTTATGTGATGAAATGAGCTTCAATTTCATCTAACTGTACAAATGTACTGGTCAAAAACATATAGAATTCAGTGTAATTCTTGCCAGTCACTGCAATGAGTTGTGTTTAACCTTTGATGATTCCAATATACTTAAGACATTCTAAAAAATCTGCTAGGTTTAATAGATGCCAACTACAACATGTACCAGTCAGAAGGCTTTCTTAGGCATCTAGAAGAAATCCTAACACTGATGTGAAGAAGAGAGCAAGGCCCTGTCTCATGAAATGAGAACCTGAATATCCAGTTTAATAGCAAATTTTTCAAACTATAAGCGAATCTGAATGCATTACTCAGGTTTTCAGCTTGTTTTTATTCTATTAGCAATGGCAAGTTAAAGAGAAAATTTAAGCAGTGTTTTATTTTACTAAATTATACTGCAGCTATGGTCCTGTTCATACTCAGAGATTAGACCATTGAAGTCTCTCATATAAATACCTGGTAGGTAATCTTATCAGTAAAATCAATAAAAGCATTAAAATATGTGAAGAGTCACATATATGTTAATGACTCAGAGTCAGATATAATTATTGAAAAGAACAAATAACTATTATTGTCAGATGCAACTTTTTGTCACAAAGTACAAGCATTTCATTCCTTCTAGTAGGTGATTTATCCTACCAGAGGAGAATACTCTTACCATACAAGTACAGAGTGAATAACAATCTACAGAAATTGTTTAAAACCAGGAAAATGCCAAGAAAGACAGTCTTCCAAGATTTTTGTGAATTACTATTTTATGTAAAAGATAAATTATAAAAAAGATTTCTCTTTTTTTTTTCTCAGAGTGCTCTTAGAAAATATGAAAGTTGTTCTGACTCGACAAAATATTTGCAAAGGTGTTCAAATCTCTCGTTCTAAAAACTACCATATGAAGTAAATGTGTTTAGCTGAGTATTTGCCCTGGAAAGCAATTTGTTAGCAGAAAAGTAACGATGGGAAAACTGAAACTTTTTTTAGCACAATCCGCATTGTTTGCATCTGACAGAACTTCTGTGATGCACATCATTTTCTGTAGTGAGGCCACGCAGGAGTACAAGATGACTAAACCAAGATGCCCATGAGGCACTTCAGCCTTTTACCAGACAAGAATTAACCTTGAACCAATTCTCAAGTAATATGTCAATGAATATGAATATTCACAATAGTCAACAACAATTGAACTTTCCCCAAACCAAAGTATTGCTTGCCCTGAAGGATATTTCTGAAAAGGAGAAGGGAAGAGAAGAAAGGGAAAAAAATCAGTTTCATATTAAAAGTAAATGAGTTATTTTCTCTACTAGTGAAACTGAGCTCATTTATAAATTTCATCTTCATAAACTTGAAATCTATCATTTCTACTACTACCTAGTTTGTAATTGTTTCATTTCATGGGGATTATTATTGTCCTCAGCTTCTTTTCCTCTGAAAAATCACTACTGATCTGTACAGGGACAGGCAATGAGGAATCCCTGATGTGACAATAGATGCTCCCAACAGCAAATCAATATTGGTCATCATTCTTGTCTACATTATAGGAGGATGTGTCCTTATAGGAATGTTTGCTACAGCAATCTATACCATGCCAATTCCATCTCCAGGAACAAAATGGGAAATTACTTTCAAAAAGTCATGAAGGTTTTTTGCAAAAGTCCACTTGTGGTGAAAATGTATCATGGAAGAGAAACACTGCCCAGCAAAACAAATTTCATCACAGACACCTGTCATCTTTCTTGTTTTTGTATTCATAAATGTAGGAAAAAATATATAATTTTATTTGTGGATTATATTCAGATTTTACGGCCTGCTTGGTCTTGTTTCAAATATACAAGCTTCAAAATGTTTTCATTATCAAATGGCTCTTAAATCTAACCTCCTCAGATAAAACAGATATCTGGTAAACTCTGTGCAAACAGGAATAATTTATTCTTATTTTATGTTTAATGAAAGTTTGTACAATAAGTGTGCATTGAACAAAGAAATTCTGGAAATTTTGACTTATATACAAGTATGTAAAAGTGGTTAAAGTGATTTTTTTTTTTTTTTGTATGTGTTATTGTGGTTATTCAGTTTCCATTACCATTTCTAAAACAGCATGTTTGGAACTTGATTTATTCTTTGACCAACAATCTAGCACTTCAACTGTTCTGTGAAGAAGTAGCTCCAAGATTTGATTTTTTACTATAATCTGCAATTCCAGATTCTTGCCTAAACTCCTCTCCTAATAAACATAGACTAATTCTACATGACGTCATTCTTGCAGTCTAATTTTCTCAAGTAAACAAAAATTAAAGGTGTTGCTAACATCATCTTTTTTCATTATCCTGTCATTTTCATCGAAATTCTTTCTGTGTCTGTCTTGTATACTGTAAGAGAGGAGTATATTATAATCCTGACACATTTGTGATTTTAACCCAATCACTATGCCCCACGAATGAATAAATCCAGCTGCAAATTTAGGACATTATTAAAGAAGAGTTGCATCAGTTATAAGATTTCCTGCCCAGATGTGCTAACATAGACCCAGTATAAATCTTAACAGGATGTATCCCTATATTGATACAATAGCCAAATTTTACATGAAGTTCAAGTTAAGTTCCCCAAAAAGCACAATATTTTGGCCTCCATTATATAATTGCAAGCCCAATAAGTTAATGGGCTTTCACATGTGTAACACGACAGACATTTGGGTCAAATCCAGCTCTGGAATAATAAATCCATTGCCTTTAGTGATGGCTTTCAACCAATATGCATAAACTGAGAGCTGAAAGATTTTTCTTAGTATTTTAAGATTTTATATCAACTGTTTTCCAGCAGGATTTCTGGACAGAACAAGTTGGATAGATCTTTTTAAGGCAAATCCTCCTTTTCAAACAATGGTATTAATGTAACCTCTCCATGAACATTCTAACTTGATATCCATAAACTCAATCCCATGTGTTTAGGAAAAAAAAAAAAAAAGGCACTTTTTCAGCTACAATGGATAGAGTTGTAGTATCTTAAGCTTTAAATTTTCAGAAGTCATTAGTGACTTGGAGTATGAATATTTAGCTTTAAAATTTGTCAGAATTCCAGATTTTCTGGGGATGGAGCCTGTTTAATACATTTCTAACAGAGTATTCAAACTGCAGAACAAATAACCACTTATGCTTCTGGAAAGCTACAGCCAACATGTCTTTTCCATAAGGTTTTTGCATAGGTGTATGAGGTTTTTAGAGGCTTCTGGTAAATGTTACTTATGGCAGAGAATGTTCCTTTTAATCCAAACCAATATGCTAAATAAAGTTTAGGACAAAGATACTGGAAAAAATCATAAATCCCATGGTAATATTCTAAATTCATAGGGAATAGTTATCTTCTCTATTACAACTGTATCGTAATTTCCAAGTTATGTTGGTCACCAAAAAGTCTGTTTTTTAAATGAAATTCACTAAAATGTAGGGCGTTATCTATACAATCAGTAAACTCTAGAAGGAGTTCATTATTTGAACAGTATTGCACGTAGACAATATGTACCAATGTACCAATTATGTTCACATCTCTACAAAACAAAGCAAACAACAACAACAGCAACAACAAAGCAATAGTCTATATGTTATCAGAAGTAATATAAAGGAACAGAATACAAATACATTCAGGTTAGGAAATCAACTGGAAAGACATGATGAAAGTACTTAAAAACAGGGGCTGCTGTTCTAATGGAACATGAACTAAAAATGCACTGATCTGGCATAATTGTACTGACATTCTTCCTGAGCACAGATTAGAGTACTTTTTAATAGCTTAAACTTAAGCTCAGACCTTCTTCAGAAGAATACCCTTATTAAGATGCAGTGAAAATGAGGAAAATGCTCATTTGTCTACTAAATAAACTCCTTAAACCAATGAAGCTCATAGAGCACCTCTTTGTACTCTTTCAACAGAAAAAAAGGAAAGCAACTAGGTCACTATAAAGACTGACAACTTGTTTTTCACAGTCTTCCTTACATTTCTTCCAGGGACACTCTTACAGTAAGTCACTTACAGACTAGAACACAGAGAAACTTGAAAAGGAAGATGACAAAGGTGGAACTAGAAGAGAACAAAAAACAAAGGCAATGAATGAGAATGAAATCAAGACCAGAAACAAGAAGTTTTAAAATATTAGAAAACAGTGAAAAAAGAAAACAAATACCTATTTGCAAATAAAAGCAAATAGGATTCAGTATATTGGATTCAGTATATTACAGAGAGCAGCCAAATGGAGAAGTTCAATATTAAAAGACAAATACAAAACAACCCCACACACACCACCAGACTTTTAACTAAATGAATATAAACAATGTTAAATGTACAGATAAGATATTCCTATAGTTCTATATAGAATAGTATCATAGAATCATTACGGTTGGAAAACACCTCCAAGATCAGCTGGTCCAACCATCACCATACTACAAACGTCACCCACTAAACCATGTCCCCTAAGCACCAAGTGCAACCTTTCCTCAAACACCCCCAGGGACGGTGACTTCACGACTTCCCTGGGCAACCCATTCCAATGCCTGACTATTCTTTCTGAGAAGAAATGTCTCCTAATTTGCAACCTGAACCTCCTCTGACACAACTTGAGGCAAATCCTTCTTGTTCTGTCACTGGTTATCTGTGAGAAGAGGCCAACCCCCAGCTCCCCACAACTTCCTTTCAGGTAGTTGTAGAGGTCTCCCCTGAGCCTCCCCTGAGCCTCCTCTTCTCCAAACTAAACAACCCCAGTTCCTCAGCTGCTTCTCCGAGGACTTGTGTTCCAGACCCTTCACCAGCTTCGTAGCCCTTCTCTGGACTCTCCAGGGCCTCGATGTTCTTCTTGTACTGAGGGGCCCAAAAATGAACACAGGACTCGAGGTGCAGCCTCACCAGAGCAGAATACAAGAGGATGATCACCTCCCTGGTCCTGCTGGCTACACTATTCCTGATAAAACCAGGATGCCATTGGCCTTCTTGGCCACCTGGGCACACTGCCAGCTCATGTTCAGGTGAGCATCAATTAGCACCCCCAGATCGTTTTCCTCTGCAGAGCTTTCAAGCCATATTCTTTTATAGGAAAAAAAAAAATGAAAAAAATAAATTAAAAAGATGGCCTAAATTGTTATGAGAAGTAATGATCATACAAACTTGCATTGCAAAATTCAATATCTTTTTACATCAGTAAACTTTCCAGGGCCAAATACTTTAATAATCTTTTCTGGTTTGTTGCAAGTAAAATGTGAGAAAACATAAATTTATTAAATCATTTCAAGAAACCAATTTTTTTTTTCTGACCAACCTTCTTAACAATTTGCAACTAAAAAAAAAAAAAAAAATCATTTCTTCTATATATTTGAAAGAAGACATACTGACTCTTCACAGCCGACACTGTAATTTTGAATTTAATCTTTGTAACACCAGCCAGCAAAAACAAAACCTTAAAAATATAACAGTCTTAAAATAAGTTATGTTTGTGTTACCTAAACTCAAATTCTGTTCATACACAGGAAGTGTAGCCTTAATATGGAAGAGGTCCAAAAAGAGAGGCAAGGTTATATTGTAACATGTGACAGCTTTTAAAATTCATTACTGTATGTCACACAGTGATAGGACCTGAGGGAACAGCACGAAGCTCTATCAGGGAAGGTCAGACTGTATGTTAGGAAAAAGTTCCTCACTGAGAGGGTGGTTGAGCACTGGAAGAGGGCTCCCCAGGGAGCCTCTTTTAATAGCTTTCAATAACACCGCTTTCAATAAGCATTTGGACAATGCTCTCAGACATTTGGACTGATCTGTAGTTAGTCCTTTGCGGGATTATTCTTATGGGTCTCTTTCACCTCGGGATATTCTGTGATTCTATGATATCTATGATATTCTATGATATTCACATCAGTCATTATCAGAATATTATAACTGAGATGGATATAATTTAATTCAGTATGTGAAGTGTTCTGTCAGTCATGTAGTTCTAGAGAGGTATTTATTTAAATCTATCTTTCATCTGTCTTTATTTTGCAGTATATACCCTCCCAGCTGTTCAATGTTACACACCTCTTTCATTTTTCTAGTTCTCTTAGTTTCTATTTACATAATATTTTTAAATAGAGGTTGGCACTTTTAAGTGTCAATCAGTGCTTCCTGTGCTTCCTGACTTTGTCCTTTTGATTATTCAACCAAAATCAAATTTCTCAAAGCTTTCTATTAATTTACCATGAAAAATAAATAAATAAATAAATAAATATATAAATAAATAAATGTGGTATTATTTGAAAAAAAATAAAAGCAAAAAACAAAGCAAACAAACAAACATAAAAACAGAATAAACATCAACAATAACAAACACCAAGATTGCCAGTGTTTGGCCTGTAACCATATTATCCCAGAGGACTCAGCTTTAAGACAAAATGATTTTCTTTTTTTTTTGCAAGAAAAGTCATTGTAGGTGAGCAGAAAAATAATACAATATTCTGTCTCACTAAAACTGGTATAGAAGTTACAGAGTTTAGCTTGTAACCACTCTTTGTGCCATCCTAGCTCTGTAGCTTAATTCCAGCACACAGCATGCCTTCTCTGGAGCTAGGTCTTGCTTTATAACTGCCCATAGTAATGAGAAGCCACAAAACAACAGCAATCCCATTTGATAAAGGAAAGCAGCTGCAGATACTGTTGAGGGAATGTCTCATGCTCCATGCAAACCACGGTGTGGTAGTGGGTATGTTTCAGAACAGAATAACAATGTTTGAGAAGTTTTCTCCTCCTCACCCTCCTCGACCTTAAGGAAAGGACAGAACAATAGAAACTTTTTCACTCTGAAAAGTCCATGAGTTGTTCTATAGTCCTCTACAGAGAAGGATCATCCCCCAAGAGAGGCATAACACTAAAATCATCAACAAGGAAAACAGAGGTTAAAGCAGGTAAACTTTCAACAAATGTGTGCAAATGCATTTTAGAATGTCAGTTGATTGTTCTTGTAGGGAACCCAGGCACCACATTAGCACAAGGTATGCTAAAGTCAGGAAGTCAGGAAGTCAGGAAGGCCAAGCAGAGGCTGACACTGTGTTTTTTTTTGTTTTGGTTTGGTTGTTTTTTTTTTTATACTGTACAATGTGTTTTTCCATTGTTTTCTTGTGTAAGGCTGCAAAGGTGATGGGTTTTGGAAACAGTATGGATTCTGGGCTTCTGAATAGATTTAGAGATCTCAAATGGATTTAGAGGTCACAAAAATATACATTTTCAGGACATATAAAGAAATACTAGTTCTTTGTTTAGCTTGGATAGACTGGATATTGAGCTGGACTACACATGTAATCCACTCAGCAAAATTCAAGCATAGGTGATCAAGTAGCAGGTCTACAGAAAAGTTAGTTAGAATTCTGACCAGTTGTTAAAAATAAATAAAATAAAGGAGAAAACACACATGCACACGAAAGTAAAATCTTGTGACTTTTTTAGCTGCCCTTTCTAATGCAACACTTAATAAAATTTTATTTCAGGAGCATAATCGTCAGTTTTCATATAATAGAAAAAAATGGACTAATACATAAACACTCAGAAAACATTTTATTATTCAATAAACTCTGTACATGTTTTTTCTAGAAACTTTTCGAGAAACATTAATTAAAATAAATGAGCTACTTCCTTTAAATATGATTTCAGACTTTTGATGGTTCTCCTGACAAACACCTTTGTTTCATGGCACAATAGGTACATTTGGTTTTGTTCTGGTTATTAAAAAACCCTTCTGTTCTCTCTCCCATATAACAGTTTCCATTATTACAAAAGAAATCACTTTACTTGATTTACCCCTGAATGACAGTTTACATATTCATAGTGTGTTTTCACAAAATGTTTGGTTAAAAAGTAAAAATACTGCCATGTTTTATAAATGGGAATATAATACTTTCTAAAAGGCACTTTCTCCTGCAAACAGTTTGTTCACTTAAGAATATGACTCCATTTCCCATAGAGATGAGTTGCAAAACATGAGAGGAGAATGTATTGCTTTTCATCATAAGAAAATATTGTCATTTCAAGTCCTGTATTGGAAGAGACCAGGTTTCTCTGTTGTATCACAAACAGGATAGAAATAAAGGAAGTGCTCTGGATATTATTAATCATTAGAAATGTCTTGCAAACACTCATCTCATTGCCCACACTGATCTTCATGGATATAACCAAGAAAACTTAGAGCTTCTCTTCTCTTTAAATATCATTTCCCACTTTTCTTAGTGTGATAAGTAAAAAAGAAAACTGCAACTTCTTGGTAGTTAACAATACAGTTATGAGAAATCCAAGACTGTAGGGTTAAATATTGGTTTTATTGTTCCAATTCAGTAGAATTATTTATGTGAGCAAGGGACAAGAAAAATTTCTGTCCAAACCTTTAAAATGAGACAGATCTTTAAAGGAGAAAAATTGAACACTCCGTATAAAGTATTTGTCATGTACAACAAAGTCCAAATACCTCATTTGGAACCACAGTCTGTCTCATCTTTATACATCTGGTCTCAATGCCACAGCTGTATATTCCTGAGAAGTGATCATTTCACCTCTTCTCTTCAATGAATATGAGAGGCAAAGTCCTCCTATAATGGTCATCATGTCTGGCCATTTTTAATACATCATTTAACTACAGCTGGTATACATCCCGGAAGAAACAAATGACAGAATTTCTTTAGAAGAGCTGCTTACTGTAGAATGGATTTATTTCTGTGTTTCTTGCTTCTTTTCTTCAGTGCTGGAAAACAAATGGGTTGAACTATTCTTAGTTTTCAAGAGAAAAAACATAAAAGCTAATGAAAATCTGATACTAACCATCTCAAACTACAAAAGAAAAATGTTAGACCGTAAGAATATGAAGTGCCACTTCTATCTTATGTTTAGTCCAGTATCAGGCTCTTGATAGAGACCATTAACCATTATTCCAAGGTAAGAAACATGACAACTAAGCTACTGTAGAATTACTTTTTAGCTCCAGTACTTTGATAACAAAGATTTATTCTATTATCAAGAATATATACTTATGGCAATAAATTTTATTAACAAAGATAGCTGTAGACAATTATAGTTCAAGTTGAAATTGAAATTCATGTTAATTAGGAATAATAAAGAAGGAACTCAGGATAAGTCACATTCATAGACTATAACAAACATCCATTTTAATGTCAAATATATTTTCTCTACTTGATTTCTTTGGAATATCTGAACTACCACGGCTTAGGAGGCAAAAATCAAGTATTTATTTATATTTCATAATATAAATCAATTTTAAAATGACATATTCTGGCAAGATCTGAAATAAAACTATTCCAATTTCTACATCAACAGAGGACAAAAAGACTAATTAAATTATTACTCATGTAGACTGTGTAAAGAAAGCAAATTTTTGCCTGACATTGAAATATTAATCATCTATAACACTAATATATTTCTAAGCTGTATGAGTTACTCTCTGTAGAACAGATTAAAAAGAAGGAACAGATTTTGAGGGGTTTTCTGTTCAACAATGCAGGCTGTAAAATCTATATTCACAGACTAGTAATAACTGCAGCACTCACTGTTCCAATACCTATAACAGATTATAACATTTAGTTAAATTACTGTTTCCTAAATATCTGAGTAGGGGTACTAGTGATTAAAATCAGATTCACGGTGGCCTCAGCCGCTGGCATCCGTACTCCATGTTAGAGAAAATGTTTCTGAAATTCTTTCTCCCACATTTACAATGCATTACAAAATATCTAGTCACCTACAGAAAACTGGGTCACTCATTATTTTCTTCTGAGAAGTAACTAGAGGAGGACTGGTACTCAACTTTCCATAACTGTCTGAAGACTATATCACTACCCACATAATAGGAGAGCTGGTTTAAGCTTATTCTTTACTTAAATAGATTCAGATTCATCCATCTTCCTTTTCCGGAAGAGTATTGTAAATACTAAGTCAAAGAGCAACTAGAAGGACTCTATTTATTCTGGAATATAAGAATTCTTGGGCCCATAAGGAAATGCAACCAAAATATATAGCTTAGGATACAGACATGAGACAGATATGAGAATCATATTTTTTGTTAATAATAATGATTTTCTCTGTTTTTGACAGCATTCCTTCTATCTGTTAATCTGACAGTATTGTGAAAAATAACTAAAGTGTTGCTCTGCCTATTTATTTTGACCCTCTTGGGGTCAAGAGGTCTGGGGCTAGCCAGCCCTTTGGAATTAAGAGTTTTCATGCACTTTTAAGTAGTTTGTTTTTAATGAAAGGGAAAAGATACTTAATTAGAATTAAAATATGAAACCAGTTCTACAAAATAAGGGTATTTACAGAGTTAGCAAATGCCTTTTGTAAGACAGGGTTTCACAGAAGAAAGTTGAAGTCTCCTAAAACATAACTAGAAAAGTAGCTGTGTGGAAATAGTTGCTGGTGAAGAACATAGTTTGTAACTAAACCCTGTTGGAAGATTGTTTTTTAGTTTGTAATTTTCACGTGGGACTTTTGAGCTGATCCAGGACATGCTTATAAAATCTGGAAGTTCACTCTTAGCAAAGATAAGTAGAGTGAGAGATGCTACGGTCTGGAGAAAACATTTGTTTAAGAGTCTTCATCTCCCTGCCAAAACTCTTGCTGCATTCAGCATAGTCTGTCACTTAAGATCCTGTAGCTATAAACGACTCAGAAATGGTCAGCTAAAGAAATGAAGACCTGGTGCTTGAAAAACTAGTTTTAAGAGTAAGAAAACAAATAAAGCAAAGAAATATTATCTATGTAAAAGAAAACATGAGTAGTAAAATCAGATATAATATGAACTTACAGAAGGAAGATCAAGGTGTGATAGTATGCTAGCAAATACATAAAAGCCACTCCAGACAGATCCTGAAGGGAGGGAACAAGCTGTCAACATTATATTTCTTCCAGCAAAGCACTCCAGGTGAAATAAACTCACTGTTACATGCACAAAAACAGACACTGATGCTGAAGCCATCAACCTTAGGACCCAGAGCCACAGTGCAAAGGTGAGCATAACACAGGCAAAAAAGTTAGATACTAGAAAGTGTGTGCATAATAAATTTAACTGCATTATTAAGACTTTTTCTTTGTAGAGTTTTTGTTTGTTTGTTTGTTTTTTGTTTTTGTTTTTCTGTAATAGCCAGATCTGAGCTACTAGTGATTCCTGGATGGTGATTATTGTGATTTCTTCTATACTAATGAATTATCGTCTTTGCATATAGTGTCACATTTTTCCATAAAATAAGGTTTTGAGGTTACCGTAAATTGTACCAATGAACACAGAAGCATAAAATGCTTACATTCTTTTAAGTTACCCTCAGATTTCTTAGCTTAGAAGATAACCTGAAACATACAGTGTATGAAATCAATAGTCAAGGAACTGAAATTGTCAAGAGACAAAGAGACATCTTAGATTGCTTTGAAGAAATGTAAGAGCAATACAACAACCTGAGGGGAAAACTACCACTGAAGTAATCTGAAAAATGTCAAAATGTGGTGATGTTATTGTATTTCTAAAAAAGATTCAAAATATTGTTATTTAAGGTTTGTGAGTCATTCCTGAGGGGAAAGACTACAAACAAAGTAGCTATAGTATGTCAGAAAACTATAGGATGTAATTACATTTTCAGACAACTACGCAAAATAACAGGAAGATGATTGTGCTTTTGCTGTGGTAGTCCAGAGATACAGAAACTCCTCTTCCTGATATCTATATTACTCAATGTTTCTCCTGCCACTCCTCTACACAAAAGCAATGGAAAGCTCTCTTTTAAAAGACAGATCTCTTTGTTGCTATACCTACATTCATTACTTTTTCTTTAATCTCTTTATTTTCTAATGGGATCACACTTGGTTGTCTTTTATATTTAAAGAGGGCAGTCATTTTAATAGCTTCTTGTTTGTTTGCTATTCATCACCTCAAAGGGAGTGTTGCTTAACATACATAATGACTATAATTCTGAGAGTGGCTGCCCCAAAGCAATTGATCTAGTACAAACATCATTGCTCTATTAAAACTTGCTACCTCGGGGAACAAGTCTGGTCCAAAGCAGTTTAAAAATTGGACTACTTCTTGCTGACTGCTGTGAGTATAACAAGAGTCTAGTCTGGATATGAAAAAAGAGAGAAAGTTGAACTTCCGATGTATTTTGCGTTCATCGTATTTCTACAAACCCTTGTTGAAATAATATATTTCAGCCATTATTGTAGTAGAATCTCAGCCTCTGAAGAGAAACCTATCCCACTCATACAGGTATGGACTTAACACACTTTTGCAAAGGAGTTTTTCTGAGCATTGGGTATACATGGAATTAGTCACCCAAGAACAACTTTGGATCTTATGAAATTCTAATTATTGTCAATCTTGGACTTTCTTTGTCTTTGATAGTAAACTATCCAAGATTGTGCTTAGAACCTCAGTTTATGCCTGCATAGGGAATTTGGTACCAAGATCATGTCTAGTTCTTTTAAGGTTCTAATAAACACACATTATCTTCTTTTCTCTCTTGATGTTCAATCCAATAGGATTTCTCAGGACTCATTCTACAGTTAATCATAGGAATAGATAAGTCTCTTAATAAAGTGGCTGGTATTCGTATTTGAAACCATGGTTAATGATAACATTTTATTTCATAGTCAGCTAATTAAAAACTCAAGTTTGAAGACAAGAGATCTCAGACTGATTGTCTCATCTTTTGAGGAGGCTAAAATGAAGAGTGTCTGAAATTCCAGAGATGTGAAAATATAAAGTAATAGATGCACGATCTCCATAGAACAATTCCTCTCTACAAAAAACTTTTACATTCCATAGATATGAAGGACCCTGAAATTATGATTATCTCAGTTGTTAAAATATTGTTGTTAAAATATTTTCAAAGTGGCTTATTTTTTCAGTCTTAAGCACCAAATGTTAAATTTCAAAACATATGTTGATTTCAGACATCATTAAGCTGTAGTCTTCGGTGAATAAGTCTGCTCTGAATAAGAGAGACTACACACGTATGGTTTCCCTGGAAGAGAGCAGAAAAGGAATTATCACTTTAAGAAAACGTATGCTGTTTTTCCCATTCCTTAAATAAATAAATGAATAAATCCTTTAGTCTAACTTTTAGTTTATTTCTACTTTTCCCAAACTCTTTTCTTGCTTGCATCAGTCTTATGTTTACATGTTTTAATATATAGCAGTAAAAACATGTTTTAGGAGATTGCTCTCTCATCACATTCTGTAAGGCATTAAAAATGTACAGAGCATAAGGAGAAGTATCAATATTGACAAACAGGAAACAATTTTATGAGTTTTTTTAAATAAAGGAATAGCTTGTATTTCACAAATACAAAATCAAAAATCTGAAAAGCTCAGTCAAATTCTCTTTTGCTAGATGAAGGGATGAGGGGAGAATTAAACTGCACGGATGGAATCTATGGATTTATTTTCTGAGGAAGCTGAAATTTTAAATACACTTTACGAAAGCTAATGTGCAAGAGCATTGTACCAGATATGTCCAGGAAACAAAGATCTTCTATCAAAAAATCACCATGCTTGCAGGAGAATGGATTCAAGTTACCAGCCTTAGAAAAATCAACAGAAATTTCAGGCTGGCTCAGGAAATGAAATTTCCTATCCCTGATAATAAAGACATATGAAGGTTTTGTTGTGAGAAGAGAAATGAACTGTTTAAGGATTCTGTTTTTATTAGCATAGATTAGGCTATAATTAAGATACTATTTTGAATATGAAAATGCATGCATTATAAGTATTATAATGAATTAAATAGATGCTTTTGAACTTCATCATCTTTTAACACTTGTACATTTTTGCCCATCATTTATTACCGTGGGTCAAATTCTACTTAATCCTTATTCAGATACACTCCTCTCCATTAGGAGTTTTGCTCACCTACACTATTGGCACAACTGATTTACTTTCATGTACAGTGCTCAGGTCTCTATCCTCTATTAAAAACCTGTTAATGGTGCTGTTTGCAAAGAACGACTGATACCACAGCCCACATTCTGAATCTATTTGCTGTATCCCATTCACAAAATTTCACATTTACCTCTCAGTTCAGGATCTATCATGCAAAAGGAACTCTGGTGCCCTTCAGGATGTTGTCTTTAATCTTGGTCCTCAGGAAAATAAGCACTCTGTCTATCAATTATTTTCATGTATCAGAATAGACTGAGTTGATGTCTAAGTGTACCATCCACATATGTGCAAATCTGAAATTAATATTTCTGGGTGTGGAAGAAAGGAATGCCTAAGTATCATTGGACAAGCAGCCTGGCACTTTTTCTGTGAAAGTTCAACTCATTTCTCTTCCAGGCCTCACTTAGCATAATTCAAAGTTCAGATTTCTGCTAAGGCAATTAAGAATTAATTAAAATTTTGCACAAAACTTTTCCAATAACAAGGCATGTTTTCTTGGCCAGAAAGTTGGCTAGAAATCTTTCCTAGCAATTTGTCCTTGACAAGAAGGCTTCCAAGGGCATTTTTGAGTTGCAATGAAGACAGGAGAACAATAGTGATAGGCTTCTAGAGCTGCTCATAGCCTCACATTTAGGGCCTTTACACGTCAGCCACTGTTGTGTCAGCCACTGATGTAATATCATGCTGTCATAATCCTAATCCTAAAGTACATAATTGTTTTCTTCACATCAAACTTTTCATAGTCTTATTTTCTGTCAATTAAATTTTGGCATCATGTGGAGAAGTATTATTAAAGTTCTGGCAAGAGCTTTTCAAGATTTTAAGGGTAAGTAGTTACTTTTTGATTTCATACACAGTTCCTGGGAGCAGATTGAAAAGAACATTTATGTGTGCTCTAGGAAAGGTAAGGATTCTAGCAATTCTGATTTGTATTAATACATTTTATTTAGAGGTCATTTTGCTCACTGCTGTAAAAAGAAGCCAGAATCTACAAATGATTCATATGAAAGAAGTTTTATGGTGCTTATTTTCGCCAGTCAAGTAAAAAACAAAACAAAACAAAACAAAACAAAAACACCTGATTGCCTACCTGTTATAATCTGGAAATTTAAATCAGACTAAGGAATCTAGAAACCTATTCTGCCCTAACTAGCATAAACTGGTCTACCACCACTGAAGTGAGTAGGCAAGAAAGCCTAGTCAAGACTAACATAACATTTCTAACAGTAACGTTTTCAACAATATGAGGTATATGAACGCTTGAGTTTTTCAATCTTCTGCAGCTTTGTAGCAATACACCCTTGATATGAAGGTGACAATTCTGGTTAAGACTACTGCAATCTAACATAAAGATCCAGTGCCACGCTTGGTTTCTCAGGATACACGTACTGCACTGGTTATGACTGGAGAGAGGCTGTATCCTCCCAGTAAATCCACAACTCTATATTGCCTTTGGAGAGACACTGCTAGAGCAGTTAACCTGTTTGTTTGTTTTCTGGAGATTAAAGTATAGTTTCTGTATCCAAACAGGAAAGCAAAAGAAAAGTCTGGGTTTTCTTATTCCTAACATTCCTTGACTGCTAGATTCCTCCACAACCAATAAATCAGTTTAATGTCTCCCCGGGGCTCCATGTTTCCCTTTGCTTCTCTGAGACTTGTCTATGAAGCAGGGACCAAGGATGAGATTTGGGCATGGCTTAGAGCCTACATTTGTACTGCATTTTATTTTCCAAGCTTTGGATTTTGTTTTTAATAGCAATGAAGGTGTAGTCCTTTGTATTATAGGAGGATTATAGTGAGATTTCATTGGGTATCTTTCCTGAAGCTGTTGGATTTTTGCCCGTAGAGAAAAATACTGAGCAAAAGTAACAATGCCATAAGGAATACTCTGGATAATGCCACCATACAGAAAAACCATAAAGCACTAAATAACATACTTTCAAAAGGTGTTTGTTTTTCTTTTAAATAACTGAGCTTGTATCAAGATTTAATTAGAAGTGTGTTATTCCATTTTTACTTCATTACTTTATTATCTTTTCATTTCATTTGAGGATCTTTAGAGACCAGATTAATACGAGGTTTTCATAGTATCAGAACATCTTAAGTCAAAAAGTAAATTTAAATCTGGATATGTTAGTTAGTGGCTGTAACTGGTTAGAACTGTACTGAAGAACAATACTGTTAGTTGTTTTAAGGACAAGGTCCAGACCATGGCCCACATGAACAGATGTGTCCAATGCTGTGGTGAATAGTCATGTTACTAAGCAGCAGCTGTTTTTTTTTCATCAGCCTATAAATTTAACTTTGGGAGTGGGTTATGTTCTTTCTTCTGTTTTGTTGTTTGTTTGTTTTTCTAATATGATATCTCAAACTTACATGGCACTGGTAACCATATGAAAACATCATTAGTTTTAATCTGAAAGGGTTTTGTTTGTTTGTTTGATTGTTTTGTTTTTTTAATAATTGCAGTTTTCTTAAGTACTTACTTCTTTTAGAGACTTACATTGGGGAAGAAGTAGAAGTAGAGTAGAAGTAACTTTCTTATTACAAAACTTTTCTGCAGCAGGCATTAAAAGAAGACTAAGCAAAGTAGCCTTTAGTTATTGCTTGAGTTTCTTCTAGATTTACATACTGGAGAGGAGTTGCAGTTAATATATTAATGAGAAAGATATTTGGACTCCATGTAAGGCCAGTATCACAGCAAGATGTTCACTTCCTCATTAACATTGTTTATGCAATTACCTGACAATTTCTTTACACTTAACTAATGCATTATCATTGCTAAACTGTATATTTTCTCCTCTGTAGTTTTTTTCCAGATATAAAATGTTAATAATTTTGAACTGCTATTAGTTGCTTTCAAAGGCATATAAGCCGCTGGGAGAGTGCTTATTCAACTGCATATGAAATATATTATCATATTCTATATTATGCCAAGTGAGTTAATATGTAAAATAATACTATTTACCAATTTACTAAGGGTTTTGGTTTGTTTGTTTATTTTGTTGTTGTTGTTTGTTTTGGTTTGTGGTTGGTTTGTGGGTTTGTTTTTTTGTTGTTGGTGGTGGTGGTGGTAGTAGTGTTTTTTTTTTGTTGTTTTTGGTTGGTTGGTTGTTTTTTGGTATCTCCTATCCCCTTCCATCACATATAACTTTTTTTTTTTTTTGAGTCGTGATATATTAGTTAAAAAAATCATATTGGGGCAGACTCCGAAGTCTTTCATTCCTGCTTTTGTTGATGGTAGGATTTGGGTAGGAAAGTCAACGCAAAGGAGCAGATTGTGATCAATGTCTTGAAGTCCTATCCAGTTTGGGATCAGCCCTCAAAATTTCCTGACGTAGCAGAATAACCATCAGTGCAGCCTTGATTAGAGCACTGATGGCACTTGCTTGATGGCACTGAGAAATTGGGAGAAATTACAAATGTTTCTTTTTATAGTGAGATATGAACATCTACTGTGGAACTAAAAGAGGAGGTAAAGAGGGAGCTAAGATATATCTGTATCATGTACTGACAGATGTACACAGGCACAATTTGTCCAGCTATGACTGGTATCTAAAGATCACCACACCTTGAAGATCCTAGCTCATTTTATTTACCTCAAACAATAGCAATTCATATCACTCCTGATGATACTTAAGGGCTCTGGTTCAACACTATGCATACTGGCCATATGGTGGCATCTGCACTGTAAGTCCCCAAATTGCTGGAATGCCTGGGAGACACTTCCCCATCATAGTACATTCCACACTGTTGCAGCAGCTCACACCTCTCCCAGTCTTCTCCTCAGAAATATCATTGAATGGAGTTACTGTTGTCACTTGAGCTGTCATGTCTTGTCCTTTGTACTTTAAAGTATTTGATTTCATATCTTCTTGTATCTGCCATGATGGAAGTTATCACATGCACTAATTTTCACTGCCACCCTAGACTTAGCCAAGGCTAGCCTTAACAATGAAATGGCTGAAAGCAATGACAGTCTTATGCTACCTGACCTAAAAAGAAGAGACATCAGGCCTCCAAGGAACAGAATAGAAAGGAAGAAAATTGTGTGGTATTATAAAGGGAAGAGTCAAATAATGAATTAATTCTTGGATTTCTTTCCTGATATTACTGATATTCTGTATACTGTTCATAATAGCCAAAGGGCCTTTTTAACTCATCCTGTTTTGAGAGACATGGAAATTAGCTTAGCCTGTCTGTATTTTACAATCCATGAAGTTCCATAAAAGAGAGGGTCAAAATGAAGCTCCTTCAGTGCTGTGTGCTGTGACAAAGCACCCTTACTACATTTGGCTGTGATAAACAGTGAACTTTAAAGGACAATAGATTGGTATGAATTATTATGCTTTATGCATTTTAAAATAAAGACAATAGCCATTCTCATCCATAAGAATATGCTATATAATTCAATTCTGGCAGACTACATACTGCAGGTGTATTTTAATTAAATTTATCCTCTATTGCATTAAGAACGGTATGCAGTCTCTGTGGTTCTTCTCCATCTTGTGCTTCGCCTCTCCCCCTGTCTCTTGAAGTAGCTGAGATTTCTCTGAGAAAATGTTAGACAATACCTGTAAGTAGTGATTAGAATTTGGTAGAAGAGAGCTTTAAATAAAACCAAGCCATGGGAAAAACATGCTTTTTGATGAACAAAAATTTTGTATTTACACATTTAGTTCACAGGATGGAAAAAAGATAACATTTGATTCTGAACTATAGATTTCATTTGGCAGCACTTTCTGAAATTCAAATGTGAAAAATTATCTTAGAACTAGTATATAGTTTAGTCTTTGAAATAATTTGAATTAAATTTAATCTTTTTTTACAGATAATTTTGTTGCTTGTAAATATATATATATATTTTTTTTTTACTAGCTGATTTATTCACAGACATCTACTGGTGTTTGCTAGCTCATCAAAAATAAGCTTACATTTAGTTTGTCTTGCTGATTCCTAGAGAATCTATACAGAAAACAGAATATTTGTATGCAGAAAAATAAAAAAAAAAATAGAAAGAACTTCACATTAATATAATGTAAACATGGACACTGTGTTTTAAAATGTGAACTAGGACTTGAAATAAATTTAAAAGTGATGGCATTATACAGCATAAATGGAAAAAGTTTAAGGTACTAAAACAACATCACCAAAGAAGTAAACACAGACACAAAAACTAAAAATATATTTTGCCATATGCCCTAAATGAAATGTTATAAAATTAATTTGGGATCATTATGGAAATACTTCCTTTCTTTTCTTTTTATTTCATTTCCTTTCATTTCTTCACTAAATCTAATCCTTTCTAATTTCTCTAATTTCTCCAAATGTCCCAAACTCTTAAGAAAACAAAACAAAACAAACAAAACTCAAATGAATGAGGAACAAGCAAACTAACATTTAACAGAAATGTTGTATTTGTCTATGATTTGTATTTTTATGGTAATTACAATGATAAGGAATTAGAGTGAGTATTCGGTATCTTTTTTTTCTCTTTAATCCAGTTACCAATATGTGGTCTACTTTTCTTTATTTTCCTGTTTTGGGAGAGAGGAAGGGATAAAAACAAGCCTGGGAAGATAAGATGTTGGAAAAGCTTGTTTCATAACCAGAATTTCATTTCAAACATATGGGTAAAGAAACTATTTTGAAGTTTATTTTCATTTCCATTGCATAGAAATTCAGTTTATTCACAAGACAGATTAACAAAATGAAATATTCTTGAAACGAAATATTTTATAAGTGAATAATAATAAATGGAGAAGAGTGAAATTGAATCTTAAGAAATAAAAATAAATACATATTTTAAGCCCAAAGGAATTTCCAATGTTGACCATTTCATTTACATCCTGTATTAGTCTATGTTGAAGTCTACATTGAACAGTTCTATGAAACAAACAAAAACAAACAAACAAACAAAAACAATACTTTTTCACATTATAATGTCTAGTATACTGGAGTTTTGTACTGCCTAGACTGTACACCAGAGTTTTGAAAATTAGTATTTTGGCATTCCTAAAACTTTAACATTTCATTCAGATTTGTTAGAATGACATGAAGTACTGTGATGTGAGTCATACAGAAAATGAAATCTCACATTTCTGTGGTGAACCTAATTTGCAATAGGAATTTTATAGCCAGACTCCCTCTACCCCTCCTTAATATACAATATACACATAGAACTTTGCTCTGAAATTATGGAAGATGAAGCACTTCAGGGATGTTGCCCCATAGGAGGGATGGGAATAAAGAGGTTACTTGTCTCTTAAGGAAATCTAGGTACCATAAAAAAAATGCAACCTGTTGCTTCAAGCCCTTAGACTAAATTAAAATCCTCTGCTTTGGCTCAAATAAAAATTAAAATTAAGTATATTCTAATTTTTGGAAGGATAATATATTTTTTGGCATTCTCAGTAGCTTCTCATATAAATCAGTTTTCCAGAAGCTACATTTTCTGTTGGGAAATTCCAATGGAAAACTCATATTCAGCTTTCAATGGAAACTTAAAACCATTCAGAACAGATGCTATATGTGGCTATAAGAAATGTACCAGACTAATGTTTTCTAACCCATTCTAAAACCAAGCAGATCAGCAAGCTGCTGGCTATTGTGGAGTCCTGAGCAGTCTGAAGGATGCATGGAGATCCTGGGGATAGCACACCCTGCCTGGGAGCGAACAGCCCCAATGTGGCTTGTGCCATGCAGAAAGACATGGGCACCCATGTCATGGGGCTGGCTGGGTGGCAACACACCTCCTGGCACCCTCTTGCAGTCAAAAACTGTGCCATCCACTACAGTCCTATCAATAAGTTTTAGAGGTGACAGGGCTGCCCTGGGCCATTATCACTGAAAGTTAGAGCATCTGCCTTTGCTTTAGGAAACCAGTGTTTTTTCCAGGAAGAAATATTTGCTTGTCGTTCATTGGTTCTGCTGAACACCTTGTGACCTGAGGCAGGATGCATCAGTGCTGACGAATTGGCTCTGCTGACCAAACCTTGCTTTTGAGCAGCTATGAAAGTTTTGTTGTTGTTGTTGTTGTTTTTGTGTTTTTGGTTTTTTTTCACAGTATTTCTGAACTTGCTCAGATGAACGCCTGTAGCATGTTATATGACTAGTTAAAGTAGGGAGTAAATGAAAAGTGGGAAAAAAAAAAAAAAAAGAAAAAAAAAGAAAAAGAAATAAAAAGAGCATGCTGAATGCTTGTCTTTCCCATTTGGAGCCCACAGGTGCAGATTCCTCCAGTGGACAGTATGCATATTCCCGATGTCAAGGTCTACTGGGGGGAGAGGAGGGAATGAGGGGGGAGGGAGAAAGAGAGAAATATATATAGAGAGAAATATATATAGAGAGAAATAGAGAGAAATAGAGAGAGAATTAACTTCCTTAGGCATTGAGTCAATGTGAGACTCCATAGAAACGTTCTCCCAAACATTAACTTTTTTTTGGGGGTGCAGGGAAGCCAGAGAGGGAAGACAGAGGTCCAGTTCCTAGAAAACCACAGAATGAATTAGCTTGGAGCATTCCTGACCTGCTGCAGTCATTAAGGTGTCAGGGTAACTGGACTGGAAGACAAAAACACACCTGAAAAATGAGTAATATAGACTGCTGTACTTTGTCATCACCCAAACTCTACTTTATATGTTGAAAGTTCTACATATTATTTTTTTTGGAGGAACTGTCTTGTGCTATGCAGGTGACACATTAAATTTATTCTTTACTTCTCCATTTCTCAGTCCATGTTGTTTTTGTTTTCTTTCTTCCTTTCTAGTCCTTACAGATTTACGAACTTTTGCCAACTCCTTCACATTATTGCTACTATTGCCTTTGACTTCTGCCTACTATCTTAGCTATTTCACCAAGATATTTAATCTTTCTACTTCATTGAGTTTGAGTTAGCTGTATATTAAAAATACTCCGTTTCTATGTGATACCTGCAACTACTTGATCCACCATGTAGTCAAATACCTTCTGAACATGTTAATAAATGTTTCTACATGCAAGAGTGTCCTTCAAAGTTACTTTTATGTTTCTGTCTAATTCCTCTAAAAACTATTTGTTTGTCGCTTCTGTACATTCTGAGTATCCCTGACTGGTTGGATTCATCCAATTTAAATTTAATACTCAGTTGCATAATGGGTGAACATAGCTGGTGCATAACTCAGCTACTTACGTTAAAACATATTTAGTTGCTCACTGTTAACATATAATAAAATATTTGTACAGCAGCTAGCAGTCTATTTTCTTCAGTCAGTATTTGCTGTTTTTATATTAATAGATTCATCTTTAATAGATTTCAAGTTGACCTAAGGGAAAAAATAAGTTTAACTTGCTATTTTACAGTCTTTTATTAGTCTATTTAAATATTTGCATTGCAGCATCACTACATATCTAAACGATCATCTGGTGCTTGCCTTCCACACATGTGAAAGCACAGTTTCAAGACAAAATAATAATCATTTTTAAGCATAGATTGAGAAAAGCATATCAAGTCAATGATGCTGATGTACATTACTATAATATTCTAAGGTATATTGAAGCATACCATAGTATAATGTTAGGATGCAGCAAAACCATAAAAGATTTATAACCCTCTGATTATACAGTTGTTTTTTTTTTTTTCCCTTTAGATATAAGGAATGTCTTGTCAGTATTCACCTCAATAAAAATAAATAAAACTGGGAATACCTACCTATTCATCTTACATTATTTAAGGTAATATATGCGTACTTTAAATGTACTTCATAGTTCTTTTTCCTGGCCTTTGGACTCCTTTATTCTATTTCTGTCCTTCCCTCTTTCATCTTCATCTTACTCTGCTGGCAGGACTATTTAGTGTATGAAATAAACTTAGTGATAAAATATTTTTGTGGTGATAAAATGTTTTTGGTTTGGGAGTATGTTTTAACATTCAAAGTGTAAAACCTTTTTTCCAAAGACTCAAAGACTTGCTGCTCTTTTTTCCCCCATTTTTCACTTTTCTTTGATGTTGTGTTGTTTGTAATTTATGAACGAGAACTTGAGAGCTTTGAAAACTTAATAGTTTGAATATGTAAATACCCTTTTACAAATATGGATCATACTAAAAAGTTAGAGCTTAAAATACAAGGTCAAACTGATGAGAACAATATAAATTAAACAACAGGAGATTTTGGTTTCCATCACAGTAGTTACTGTTTATTTTCTCAAGAAAAATACTCGGAGCTTTAGAGAGCCATGTTCCCAAAATAAACCCTAGAATGTCATGAAGAAAACTTACTGCAACATTTGAAAAAAAGCATTTGCACACGTTTCCTGATGCGCTGTTAATTAGACACTCATGGAAAAGTCTTGTCTCATTCAGAGTACTGATCTGACTACATATTTCCAGAGGGATCTATGTCATTAATCTGGCTTTACTATGTATGTGCTTCAGACTGATGTATCGCTGCTAGATTGTATCACCATCTACTATGTTGAACAGTTTTTTACTTTGAGATTAGTATCATTAATTAAAGTTATTGTTATTCGGAATAGTTATTTAATTTGACCTTAATTTTAATGGTATACTTATTATTTGGATCAACATTACAAAAACTCCAAAACTGAAACAGAGTACAACTAGCATTTACAGACCAAATGTATCAGGCAACTTGACCTCCCTTTCCTATGCTAAGTGAAGACTCTGTTTGAAGTCACTGTGTAGGGGAATGCTGTGCTCATGAGAGGTCTTCTCTATAAATACTCGCAGCACCTCTATTCTACACACTAATCTTCAGAGACATCTGAAATCAGGGAGGTAGAAATTTCCATGTAATTGAATAAGATGCATCAGATGAAAGAATATCTTCTCAAGCTAATAATTTCTCAGCTGATTAAGCCTGGATTTGCAGAGACTTGGGACTCATGGAAGGATTTCTCACTTTTTAATAAGGGTGGCATCACATATAGCCTTTCCCTTTGTGGGAGCTTCTTCTCTCAAAGCTGGCAGAAACTTCACATCTCTGTGACCTTAACTCTTCTCTCATATTTGACTGAAATTTTATCAACATGTACAGAAGGTCTGAGAGCAGAATAAAGATTCCCTATGTTAGTTTGCTGTTTAGGAGCTAGATACTAACTAAATTGATTGGAAACTACTGAGGAATGTTTTACAACTAAGGAGAATCCCTGCTGGTTTTTAAGGCAGATCTCATTGGAACAATGTTTTTGTGAATATTTGTGATTATGAAAAAGAAATAACACGGTAACAAAAATGCAGAGCACTTGCAGGAGTAAACAATCCCAAATATATTAGAAATACTCTATTACATATAACTGGAAAGTCCTCAACAATAGTTATATTTTGAAAATATACTTTCTTTTCAGTCTTCAGATTTTCAGCTCTTTCAAAGTATTTGCCCGACAATTTAATAATGTTAGATTCAGTTCAGTATATGACCATTTCAATTTTATCACATCATGATTTTTACTTCTGTTTAAACTAATGTTCTCTTGTAATTCTTCTTTCATATGCCTTTCTTGTGTTTGTAAATAAACTTGGCTTATTCATCCAATTATAAAACATTTATAAGTAAGTCCAGATGATTTATCTTAATTTAGGCATTCAACTTATATATTTTTTACTGTCTCCTTCTTCCATCATATCTCCAACAGCCATCATTTGCTTCCTTGTTGTGTTACTTATTCATTATTTATGTCAAGTTCAGTGATTAAAAAGCTTTTGTGATTCTCCTTCTTTCTACTACCATCTTCACCTTTATTCAACTTTCCTGTCCAAATCCATCCAAAATTCATTCCCTAGTTTCATTTTTTTTACTGTGCACACAATTCTTTGCTCTTATCTCCAATTTCACTTTTTTTTTTTTTTTTTAACAACTACTTTTTTATTGCAGTGTGCAGCTTCTCAAGCTCAAGGTGGGCATTGCCATCTTCAGTATTCCATCACCATTACCTTTACTCAAGCCATCTCTGAAAGTAGTTATTGAAGACAGCAGCCTAAATTCTGTCAAATAGGGAAATATTTCAGAGAAACTCATAGTGCATTTCAGCAAGAGTTCCCTGTGAAAGGAGTTACACAAGGCAATTCAAGCTAGTCAATGGCCTTCCAATGGAGAACAATAGTATGGGGCTTCTCACATGTAAGTTAAAAACTCTGTTCTGTCTATCTATTTTGTCTTTCTGCTCCTCACTTTTAGTTCTACTGTCTTCAAGAAATATGTGTTATATATGTGGATGGCATGGGGTCTGCAATTATGGTTAGCTACATCAGATAAGACAAAACAGGCCCTCACAGTAAGTGAGTGTGTTCTTCTGTCCTGTCCCCTAACTGCACATTCAAAGCACTGTGAGATACACTGTAGTCTACATAGAGGGTGGGTTTTTTTTTGTTGTTTGTTTGTTTGTTTTCCCTAAAAAATGAAACAGAGGCCTCTCTTTTTGGTCTTTGTTCAGAATCAATGGTTAAATCATAATTCAGAGAAAGATGATGATCTGATGGTTTAAATATATCAATCAGATCAAAAATGTGTTTTTAGTGTAAACGAGGCACATTCATTACTGATAAGAGGTTTTCAATTGCAGAATACTAAGTATAAGAACCTGTTAAGAGAATTTCTCATTGGATTCTACATATATGTGTTGGGAAGCTGCAAACAGGAGATATGCCTAGCCCTGTATCATTAGAGGCTAAATGTAATCCCATGCTCAAAGTTCAATACAGATATATTTTTTATTCTTAACAGCACTTGAGGGCCTCCCTGATCAATTTAGGTCTGGTGCCAGACAAAACTGTAGGCTTTCTTTGATTCTGCAGAATCCACACTGTCACAAAGACAGAGGATTTTAGGAAAGTGTGTGATGAAGAGCTCATGACCCAGGGCATTCTGACTATGTATGCAAAGCAAGTATGTAGGTGAGATATAATATTAATATGAAAATGACTATTTCATATATCTATTATTCATAATATCTACAGCGGCCTCTCTCTTCAACCGTGCTAAGCAACCTTTCTCCCCAAAAATGGCTAAATTCACCTTCAGGCTGAAACCAATTACATATATAAATATAAAATAATGATAAAAGTCAAAACCAAAAGGTTAGAGAAATTAGACAAGGTTTGACATTGTTGTTGTTGTTCTAAGAGTTAAACATTAAAAATTCTAGAAAAACTGATTTAGAGTAGCTATAAACACACTAGCCTGAAAATGGTGTCAAATTTTAATTCCCAACTGATCGACCACTTTAAGAGAGCTCCTTTTTTATTGCAGATGAATCTCTAGATTATCCATCTTTGGTTTATTGCATTGTCATTGCTTAAATCAACTTTGGCTGAATTCTGAACTTCAAAATTGCCTGATGCTTGTGTGTCTCTTGTTAACCTCCATCATGGTTTTGGCTGGGATAGAGTTAATTTTCTCATACAGTGCTGAGGTTTGGATTTTTGATTAAAACAGTGGTGGTAAAACACCAATGTTTTTATTTGTTGTAGAGCAGTGTTTACAGAGAGCCAAGGAGTTTTCTGCTTCTCAAACTGCCCCGCCAGCAAGTAGGCTGGGAGTGTACCAGAAGCTGTGAGGAAACACAGGCAGGACATGTGACCCAGACTGACCAAAGGGGTATTCCATGTCATATGACAACATAGAATCATAAAATCACTTAGGTTGGAAAAGACCTCTAAGATCATCAAGTCCAACTTTTAACCTAGCATTGCCAAGTCCACCGCTAAACCATGCCCCTAAGTACTACATTTACATGTCTTTTGAATACCTCCAGGGATAGTGACTCAACTACTTCCCTGGGCAACCTGTTCCAATGCTTCACAACCCTTTCTGTGAAGAATTTTTTTCCTAATATCCAACCTGAAGCTCCCATGCTGTGGCTCAGCAATAAAAGATGGGGGAAAGAAGGAGAAGGGAAGATGTTTGTAGTGACAGCACTTGTCTTCCCAAGAAACCATTACTTCTGACGGGTCCTCCTTTCCTGGGAATGGTTGAACAATTGCCTGCCTGCCAATGGAAAGCAGCAAATGAATTCCTTGTATTGCTTTGATTGCATATGAAGCTTTTGCTTTCCCTAGTGAACTGTCTTTATCTCAGCCCATGCATTCTCACACTTTTACTTTTCTGATTCTCTCCCCCTGCCCACCTGGGGAGAGTGAACAAGATTCTGTGTAGCACTGTGCTGCCTGCCAGGACTAAACCAGAGCAGCCACTCCCGTATGTATTCTTATTTACCTAGATAATTCCTTCTCGTTTCTATTTCCCTTCTCTGTCTTAGTTTTATCAGGGCTGTCATGAACTTATCAGTCTTTTGTTGGCTTTGTTTGGTCAACAACCTCTCCTACAACGTGGCTGTGAGCCTGTGACATAGACAGAAGTGAGCCGTCCAGTTTCTGTCATTTGTCTTTTTTGTCATCATGAAAACAGATTCAGATTCAAAAGAAACAAATCTCAAAACTCTAAAATCTTCTATTAATCTTTACTATTTTTTCTCTTTTTCTCAGGAAGAATAACCCTTATAATCTTCAGTATAACTAAATGACTATCGACTTGACATTTTCCTCATAAAACCCCCTTTACAACCTACAGAAGTGGGAATAAGGGATATTGTTAAAAATGAGGCTTAATGAATACATTCCAGATATTTCATTTTTCTTCTCTGTGTAAGTACCATTCTAAAGCTGCAGAGGCATACCTAAACTACCTATCATAGAAAAAGATAGCTGCCCACCTGCTTCTGTTATTTCAGTTGATATTAATTCTTATTTATTTTACTAGGTCAGTGTTTGGAAGAACAGGGTTGGAATTGTAAATATAAGATAAAATAAAATTCTCCAAAACATGAAAACTTGGTTTGGTACTGGATTTAATTTTTATTTTTTTCCAAAGATGTCATAGAAAGCTAAAAAATTCTGTTTTGTTTTGTTTTGTTTTCACTTATCCCTAACACATCTTAAAGCAAAATGTTAAACTCCTCAACAGTTATGAATGAATATGCATAGTTATAGTTGTATAAAGTCTTATTTTTTTGTTTGGAAAATATGCAGTGAAAATGTGCAATAATAATAATAATAATAAATAATAATAATAATAATCCTTCTTAGGAGCTTTGCATACAGAGTTAGGTCAGATAGTTAAATGAAGCCTGGCTGCTTCTGCCAGGAAAATCAATATCTATGATTTAACTTTTTAGCCTGGTACACGACAGCCTTCACCCCTCCCAGTGTTTAGCATTTTCTAATACTGAATCAAAATACTAACATGCATTTCCAACTATATAGATGTATTAATCTTATATTAATCTCAAAATCCCATTTTGCTTAATGTACACAGTTTATCTCTAATTAAATGTGGTTAAAAATGGCTGCTTCTAAACTTTGTAACAGTCATATGTAAGTAAGTGTAAACCTGCTTATTTTACTCTTGTTGTAATCTGTGTGGATATACTTTATATGTGGTCACGAGACACTAACTTTGTACATATCATCATTAAATATTTATAAAACAATGTACTTAATTCTTCAAGCCAGGAAACTAACCCAATATAAAGTATTTGAGTCTATTCAAAATGGGAAAATAATTAATTAATTTAATTTGTTCTGCGTACTGTTTACATTTCACCAAAAGCTGTGCTATTCATCCCCCTTCTTTCCATGCTAAATAGGTAGTCACTTTTGGTTCTGCAAATTTCTTAAACAGCTGTTGACTAAAACTCCCATTCACCCCTGTATTTTGATTTTGCCTACTGAGGTACAATAAAGTTTCTTAGAAAGATGAACTTCTGCACTGCAGTAGAGCTCATTAAAAGCACAATTTCTGGTATACTTTATATGAGAGAACTTCAGTTCTCATGGCTATTGGTTCTACACTTTTTTGGTGCTTTTAAGAGGCCATAGCTCTTTAGGTACAAAGTACTCCACAGATTTCCTTATAAAACACACTACAGGCAACATTGCCTAGAAAGAAATTCCAATCAAGCTGTCATCATCTGACAATTATACCAATGTTTTGATTACTCATGGTATTTCAACAAAATTATTGTGAGGTGAACCAGGCCACAGGTCAGACATACTTAATCCAAGGGAGCAGCACTATGTGGGCTGCCTGTCCGAAGCATCCAGATTGGCTTATTCATCACAGATTCCAGATCAATTTTAAATCAAATATAATTTATATTCATCTACACTGTGAAATTGATGGTGTTTACAGATAATTGTTTAAGATAGTTGGGGAGTATTTGTGCTCTACAAAGGTTTGCTTCTCTGGCAGTTAGCCAGATGTTTGATCCAACATTTTAGGATGTCAGTTCAAAGATTCCTATCGACTTCCATGGTCTTTGGATGGGATTGTAGATGTCTTATTGGCCATCAGTGTGCATATTTGTTGTGGCTACTCACAAATATTGGACTTGGCCACTGTATATGCAGTTTCCAAAAAAAAATTTATATAGTAATTCACTTTAAAATATTATATTCAATAACAATTTTAAAAAATCAATTGAAAATATATGATACTCACACACACACAAAAAAAAGTGAACTCCATACCTAATTATGAAAGTGCAGTAGCATCTGTACTTAAATATGCAAACCAGAGTGCATTATTAAATTTGCTTTTAAAGCCCTTTCAACTCTGGATATATAAATTATTTTAAAATGTTATGCTTGGTGTTTTTTTGTTTGTTTGTTTGTTTGTTTGTTTGTTTTTTTCCTAAGGAGAAATTACCTACATTTTTTAAAACTGTGTTGAAATGCTTTAAAAATTACAAAATTTGCCACTTTAAATGACAGATTGTTATTGAGACTTCTAGCTCTCTGCAAAAGTTACCAAATAACCCTTGAAAATACATTAACATTCTTCATTTGAAAAGATAATATTTAAATTAATAAAAATTAATAGAATGTTTAATTATAAAGTTGCAAATAGCGATAATTTTAAAAACTGCTGCTAGAAGACATTTACTGTCCAAAGAATGTTTCTATAGCTAAAGAGATAATAGAAACAAGTATTATGATCTAGTAGGTCACAAAGGAAATGCAGATGCTCTATTTATCTTTGAAATTTAGCCAAAAAAAAAAAAAAAAAGAAAAAAAAAAAAGGAGCTTCCAGAAAACAAATGAATTGTAAAGTATTGTTATGAAAGAGAACTAGTTAACACATGAGAGGGCTAACATTAATATAACTGCATTCAGCTTTTGCTGTGTTATGCTTTTCTCCCTGCATCTTATTGCTGTTACATTTTGGTTTATCACGATAGTTTGGGATTTTTCCAAAGCATACCCATTAATGCTTCTTACTAGATGTTTCAAAATGTCTGCTTATTGGTCTACTATTATTTCTTATAAAACTTCAAAACTCTTCATGCCAATTTATTTATAGTGTCTGTCCATATGCACAGAATGTGTATGGAAAACAAGCATTTTTTTCCTGGTATAAATCTTTATTCATGTATGCATGCATAACCTCAAATAGCTGGCAGTAGGTTGACTGAGGTATGGACTCCTTTTTTACTACTTATTCAGTTGTTCGTATTCCCTTTTGCAGATCACACCTTCAAAATGAACAACTATGAAGAGAAATCATTGCAAAAACTAATAAATTTACACTCTTCTTTGAATATCAATATCTATTTGTCTCCTGAAAACTTTGTATTAATACGTCTACTAGTACATCTACTCTATGAAAATCAAGAAAAATGTAGCAGTAGAGTAAAATTTGACAAACATCTACAGTGGTCCCTGAGTCTAATTTCCATATGTAACATAATGCAAACCACATCAGAAAGTTCATTTTATTCTTGCATGTGTATTATATAATAATCCAGATTTTGGTCAAATGTCTGCCAAATATATTATTCCATCTGGTAACATTTTGCATTTTCCTGCAAAAGTATATAGTAATTGCAAACCTTTGTCAGTAAACATTTATATCTACATTACACTTTAAAGGTATTATTACCATAATCTGTCTAATCTAATCAGTGGGATTTGGTCAGTGTAATCCATTATTATTTTCTTAGACTTTCCAATCCTTGTGTCATACAGAATTTTTCACCAAGGAAAACAACTTCATATTCATTTTGTGTCTCATTTAGTGACAGCACCAATGGCTAAATTTTATTGTAGAAACAGAATGATGAGTGGAGAATTTGCTAAATAAGGAAACAATACAAAAGTCAAAATAAGTAAATTAAGACACTTCTAAAACAAAAAGTTACTATTGTCCACTAGAAAGGAGAAAAATGAAACAACATATTGACCATCTGTCAAGGCATATGACAGAAATGAAAGAATCAGATAACAAGAACAAATAACCCAAGAAATGAATAAATAAATAAAGCTAAATATTTACTGCATTTTGGAAGGAAGCAAAAACAAATAAACAAATAGAAAACAGCTGTATAGAAGAAAGCTGAATTGATAATTACAGGAAAACATCAGGCACATGCTTGAACAAAGGAAGTGTTAAAGGAAAGCAACGGAAAGCAAGAGGAACCAAAGAACGGTTATTCCAAATGCTACTTAAGAGGACAAACGGGTTGGAAAATATTGTCCCCCCATACGTGAGTTCCAGTGTCTTCTGTGACCAGAATGGCCAGGAGAAAAAATGTCCTATGGTGAGCTCAAACCACAGCAAGGTCACTGCTGAAGTGGGTGACAGTGAAGATAACAAAAAGGTGCTGAATAGGTCAATCTAGCAGAAAGAACACTATATCTTAACTGAACTGCAACAAATGGGACAGATCCCAGATCTACTGGGGTCATGTTTCTAAATGCAACCAGATAATGTACAAACCAGGGTTAATGGAAAGGCAAAGCTCTTTATGCCCCATGGGTTAATTACAATAACTTTCACCACTTAGATCACTGTTACTTTGATTCTGCAATTACTCATTGCATGTGTTGGTCGATATTTGCAATGTGCTTATTTACTGCCCACTTTCAGGTTGGAAAGCTGCTGTGGAAAGTGCAGATGGCTTGTCTCGCTGAAAATAAATCCACGTAGTTTGTTTTTTTATTACTATTGTTATCTTTTTCAGAGGAACAAGCAAATTTTTCAAGCAATTTTGCAACTGCCTGACCCTGCAGAACCATGAGCTACAAACATGGAGAAAGTCTGTATGAATTTTGATGAAACTTAATAATTACTCTACTGTTAAATATGCAGCATGTGTAGTTTCAGAGATGGATCCAGATATGGGAAAGAAAAAAATGAAACTCGAAGTTTTGTTTAGCTTTTAGTATAAGGCTGTTCATTACATAGATTTAGGTGTTCTAGAAAAACAAACAAACAAACAAACAGAACTGGCTATTTGCTTTGGGTATCTTTGCCATGCTTAAAAGTAGAGATCAAAAACAGTCTTTAAACAGCAATTCAGTCTTACATAGCCCCCAAGTGAACAAAACAGACAAGTTAAAGGTTAAAAATATCTCCAGTCAGTGTGTCTTCTCCCTTTCAAAGATTCAGAGGACACTGAAGAGTTTACAATGATGAATAATATTATCCTGTTGTTTACTGCTGCTTTCATACCAGAGGAACACAGTGTGTATGTATTTCTCTTGAGGTCTAATGAGTGAAAGCTTTCAGAGGTACCCTTTTGCTCCATGTTTGCACAGCACTTGTCTTAGAAAAGTTTCTGTGAAAGTTTCTAGGAACCTAAATATTAAAAAATAAATAAAATGGTAATAATAATAGTTTAAAATATTGATCCATTACTTTAATAGATTTTAGATTACTAAAACTATGAGTATAAAAAAAATACATATTTTTGTCTCTTTTACTGTTTTAATTTGTACTGGAAATGGTAAATGTGTATCAGTTCACTAAAACTTTAACCAATTGGCTTCAGCATGATAATGTTTCTGAGCTCACATTTGAAGACTTGAAAACTGGAAGCATTTTACTTTGCCTTTTATGAATTGTAAGTGAAAATGAGATAGGAATAGAATCATTCAGACAAGGGCACAATTTCTCTTAATAATAAATCCCTTTATTTCTATTTAGACTTCATTTTTAACATGTATGGAAAACAATTATACCTAAGAGTATGACTTGACTACAAAGTTGCAGGAGAGAGTTATAACATTTTTTTTCCAAAGGTATGAAAGATACAATTTATAAATTTGAAATAGTGAATAATACTTGTCACTCTTAACAATTCTAATAGTTTTCTATTGAATTACAATTTTTTGAAGGTTATGTTCATCATATTATATCTGACACTCATCAGCTGACTAATGAGAACTAATGAGTCATTTATTAGGGAATCATGTTCATGGATAGCATGAAGTATCTTTTGTGTACTACTGAAAACCCTTTTCTCCCAATAAAATGCTGTCAAGTCCTCACTGTAGTGAGTTTAAAATAGCTGACATTGTAATATGACCTGCCATAATAGGTCTATTCCAAATGAATGGCTAAAGTAATAGAGATTGAAAATGGAGTAGTCACCCAATCTCTGCAAAAATAATTTTTTTTGGCGTTGGATGACATTCTGAAAAATGTTTGCATTTTGGAACTGAAATGACTTTTCTTGCCTGTAGCCAGCTGAGTTGGCCCAGAGCCACTGGGCAAAATGGGCACTCAGTAAGTTATCTCGTAATCTCACTGCAAGGTTGATGCAAAGGGAAAGTGCAGTCCAACGAAAACAAATAATACATTTTTTAAAGTATATTTGAAATGTGTGGAATTTGCTGTTTTACAAAGAGATTTGGCAGGTTCTCAAAAACAAACCAGAGACCAATAATGACATATTGCTTATGTGTCCCTTTTAGCTGAATTCAGTGCATGACAGGAATAGATGCAAATCTCTCTGTTCTTCACAAGCAAGGAAGGTACAGAGGCATGACAAGGGCAAGTACTCTAGTCTGACAGCTAAACTGAAGGGACACAAGGAATTATTACAACAGCTAGCTAGCTGAATCATGAATGGAATGGCTACCAGCTCTTGGGAATTTTTTTGACAAAACTTTTGTGCCAGACATACTAATTCATTAAAACCAGAACCATTGGCCTCAACAAGTTTTTGTGAGAAAAGTTCCTTAGGTCTAAAATGGATTTCCACACATAGAACAGAAAAAGTCAGAATAACCCAAAGGTTAGCAGGACAGAAGGGAGGAAACAATAACCAAGTGGATACAAGACAGTCCAGATGAGCAAAGAGTTCAGTGTTGAGCCAAGACTTCAGTAGTGAGGCTATCATATGCAGACAGCACAGAACAGTCCAAAGACTTGAATCAACTTTGATCATCTTTTCTCTGGTTTTCCAAAACCTTGGAATAAAATATTTTCATGGTATTAAAAGGTCTCTCTTTCATCAGGATGAACGCCAAAATCAGGATTTTCTTTCAGCTAGCCATAGGAACACTGTGGATTGTTAATGCATTAATGAAATAAACAGTTATAATCAAACATGCTTTTCTCTTTTTGTTTCAGCACCTTAGGTGGTAGAACACTGTGTCTCTGTCCATATCTAGAAGTCACAGTTTTTCCTGATGAAGTTCTAGAGGTAACAAGGAGTCATATGTGTGTGACAGATGGCACACACCATTTTTTATTTAATTTCTGTAATTTGTGATATATTATGTTAAAAGACAGTGGCTGAGAAGTGGATTGAAGTGGTTTCCTCTATTTCTCATTCTGCTCATTTATTTTGAATAAAATATCTCTCAAAGGAAGGGAAAAAAGAAGTTTTCTTCTTAGGAATAATTGGAAAAGCCAAATGGAAAATCAAACCAAGGTGCCTGTTAAAAAACACTGCTGATTTCTCTTGAGCAAAACCTGGAAATAACTTGTGAGGAGTAAAGAGCTTCTTTCAGTGGACAGATTGCCTGGCCTCAGAGATAACAGTAAGAATGTTTTTCTAGGTGTTTTGTGTGGAGTTTTTCACATCCACAAGACCACTTAGTATGGCATGAAGGGGAAGTAATCTTGGGAACAAATCTTGTGTTCTGATGGGATAGGGAAGACTTGTTTAAAGAAACATTTTTCATCAATCTCACAAAGCAAACAAATGTCATGGCCTAGGGACAAATTTTAAGAGATGGGGAAACCTTGGTGGATATTTTATAAGAAAAACTGTAATCATCAAATCAGTGTTGGATAATCATATTTAAAGCTATTATTAAGAGTACTAACCTTAAGGGAATCCCAATTTCCTACACAAGTACTGACCACTCTTTTCTCACATCTGGGTAATTGGTTAGAATAACTCAGATAATTCAGAGCAAAAATTTCTGTATCTGGCTTGAAATTTCTAATTCTTTTTCAGACATGAAGACAATTTGAAAGATAGTCTGCTTTCCCATGAGCTCTGTCAATTGCTGTAATGAAAGATTGCCTCGTCATTACAAATCTTACTCTCTTCTCATTATCAGTTGTTTTGTCTTCTCAGTAAAACTTTCCCTCTGCACTGTACTCCCCAGTGTATTGTCATACCTACCTCTTCTTCCTGCAATTCTTGCAACCCAGAGAGGAAATACTATTGTTTTATGGTTTTTGTTTGTTTGTTTGTTTTAATTATTTTATTATTTTATTTTTATTGTTTTTCTACAGAAGATAACCTTGTCCTGATCAAGCAATCTGGGTATGGAAAAGAAACACTTTATATTTATCATATGACGTATTTTTATATCATCCAGTCAGTTTCCTAACATTGAACTAACTTTGAATTCATCTGTTAACATGTTAACGTGGAGTTAACACAACTCCGAAGTTAAGGGGGAGTTCTCACAGAACTTGCTTCAGTAAAGATGAATTATGTGACTCATTTTGACTGACTTCACTGTCTGAACTGATATCAGCAATATATGTTGGTAGACCCCTTAGCTTTCAAATATGTTTCAAGCAATATCAGCAAGTTCACTGTTTCCTAAGGGAAATATTCAAAAGTATTTAGCAGTAGCTCGACTGTTTCTACATTTTCACGTTCAAAGGAAACAATTTTAAAATGTCTGAGCATTCACAAATTCTACTCTGAATATGGTAGAGAAACAAATGATAGAGTCTCTTTCTTATCTTTAATTAGGGTGTACTATATAACATTCAATTTTCTGTATTTAACTTCAAAAAAAAACTTCCAATATGAAGTTGGTTTTTGTTGAGCTCCATCTTGAAAATCTGTTTGCCCTGATATCAATGCCTCCTCTAACCTTGCAAATACCTCCCAACAATGGCACAGTATAGTGCTTACTTTTATTACAGTTTTATCTTATGTACCAAAGTATCCTATCTATGTAAGTACAGTATTTTTTTTAAATGTCTCCACCCATATGTCTAAGAGAGTATGCCTTCCAAAACAGATTATAAAAATGACATTGTGATTGCTTAAAAACAGCATCATAAGCTGTCATTAGTTAAACTAGAAATAAATCATACAAGAAAATAAAATCTTGAATAAAATTCCCAGTCACTATAAATCATAGTGTATCTGTCAATTGCTGTGTTACAGAAGGTGTTCTATTAGATGCAGTGCTCTATGAAGTAACTCAGTAAACAAGTTGAAATCTAGAATTAAATACACAGTTTATTCTACATTTCTATGATTTGATATGGATTAAGGCTCAGAGACTCAACCACCAGATCTCTAATATCTAAATTTTTCTGCTCTGCAAACTGCTTTCTCTTTCTTCCATCAAAACATTAAAGCATGTGCTATTTTCCACTTGCCTGCCAGGTACGAAATTCTCCTGCCTTCTTAAGATGAGGGTGGAATATCACCTTGAGGCACATTTGTACCATCCAGTTCTGTCCACATGAGTCACATCTTCTCTCTCTTGTGTCTTCCTGTGAACCAGTATCAAATTATATATTTCTAGAGTTGCCTTGTGCACTGAAATTCATACCCTTTCTTCTGTGTAGCTGCTCAGTGCCTACATGGCCAGGTTGGTCCAAACCTTTCATCCCAGAGCTCTTCCTTTGCCACACTGTCATTATGTGAGCAGACCAAGTAGGATCACCATGTATGAGTCCCAGCAACACAAATACCACCTAGGAAAGGGTTTTGGAGGGGTAAAAATGAGACAGAAGCCAAAGCAGACGGGAATAGGACAGTAGCAAGACAGTGGTTCTGGAGAAGACAGTGTTGCAAAGGGAAGGCCAGAGAAAGAAGGTCCAGGGGGATGATCTGGGAAGTAATTTACTAAACATAGAATACATACCTGGATGGACTGGTATTTTCTGGACTGGACTGTAAGAAAAGGAGGCAGAGAACAAGGAGAATGACAAACTAATAATGAGATATTGAGACCAACAAAAAGGAATGAAACATTAGGAATGAGAAAAGATTGTCATTTCATGTCACATCAAATGTATATTATTCCAGTATGCAAGAATCCAATGACAAAAATTATTGTCTAGTATGTCTCTTAGTGCTTCTCTCCTTTCAGTGAGCTGGCCTGTAGGAAAAGAAAGTCGCACATATTACCCCCTCTGCTTCTGTACATGACTACTTAACCTTATGAAGAGAATGATGCCTTCCAGTTCCCCAAGATCAACATTTTTGTATCCCATCACAAAACTGTGCAGTCAGTAGCTATAAACAGCAACTGTGTTTCTCCTGCTACTCTCACCATTTGACTTTCTGCTGCTGACCTACATAGTTCAGATGCTGGGTACACATCCTCATTCCTGAAGAGAAATCTTTATCTCTCTTGTCAATCCTGTCAGACACCTACTCCAGCAGATCTTTAAAAAAGTCTACACATTATATTTACTACAGGATAAGATATCCAGACAGTATTAATGTTTTGCATTTCGGCTGTCTGTGTTTATTTTCTATGTTTTAATAATGTGTATATCAAACTTTATTCTAGATTGTGAAGGGCATAAAGATGCAATATCCCTTTCCGGTACCACAGTTAATCAGGCTAGACACATGCTAATACACCATCTCTGTATTACTGATAAAATATTGATACAAATGAAAGGTATTCCAAACCAGTATAATCCTTTAAGAGGCTAAGTGCTCTCAGAGATGCTCAGCAGACTCCACTCCAAATGAAATTAGTGAGCCTCTGAGACCTAGCACTTCATAGGACCAAATCCTTTAACTGCATTATAAATGCTTTCTACAAAAATATAGCAATGAAAAGACAACAACAATAACAGCAACAACAAAAACCAACAACCTTCCTCATTATGCTAATGTAAATGAGTAACAGATTGGCAGCAGTTTGCAGATGGAAGTCTGTGAGGCAATGAGTGAGACTGCTGGGTTACCAGCAGGATAAGTCCTGTAATTGAGGATAAGATACTGCAGAGAAGCCAAGGGCTACATTGTAAATTGCTTACTCATGTGGGTAGTCATAGTGAAGTCTTCTGAAGTTAGCAGTACTCCCCATGGGAATGAATGCTCATCTGATGCTGAGGTTGTCTGAGCTCTTCATTAAGGGACTGCACCCATGCTCTTTCCTTAGTCACTTTGACAATGCCAATGCTAAACTTCTCCCTGTGCCATACTAGTACATATGCTTGTATGGTCACATAGTGGCTTGGATTAACAAACCAATTTCTTTAGGGGGAACAGAGACCTGGACATTTATTTAGAGATAGATCCAGGGCCCTGGATCATCTCCTTGACTTAGTTCACATACAGCTATGCTGGCATGGGGGTGAGGTTGGGCAGACCAGACGTAGTGAATCCTACAATTTTGCAGTTTCAACAGGTAAAACTGTAGACTGATGCCAAAAAGCCAGTTTCAGTTTTCTCTTCTCCCCTTCTCTCCCTGCCAGCCGTACATCTCACCTCTCACTTTGTGAGCACAGCTCCTTCTACTGTTCCCATAAAACTAACTATAATATTTGATCCTTACAATTGTAATTATTACCAGGAGTTAATGCATACAAAATACCATCTCACCACATAATGCAAGTGTGGAGCTCATTGTCCCAGGGCAATACATAGCTCAGAAGCTTAGGAAAAGATTCAGAAAAGGATAAGGCATTTCTCCCAGTATATCACCAATAGCCTCCAACTACTAATAGAAAGGAGGTCTTTCTAAGACAATTTTAAATGTTCAGGTATAAAAATCAAAACTCCAGCAATAACACATCAGCCAGCACTGACTGGTGCACAAAGCTGTTTTAAGATTTCTAACATTGAAGCTGATTCTCACAGCAGGTCAATGTAAAATCCTCTTTTCCAAACTACTTAGATGAAGAAATACAGCTTCCAGCACATCCTCATGTCATTACCTGCAGTGTACTTTAGATTACAGTGATTAGTAAATTCCAGATTTTCTAAAAATTCTCCAAGTCAAACAGCTTGCCTTTTGATCACTCTTTATCTTACAAAGACAGCTCTAGGCTCAGTACTTCCAATGTAACCCTGTGACCTGACAAAACATCTGTTGCTCAGATAAGTCATATATACAATGATAGCCTTTTGTTGTTGCTGCTGATAAGCAACTAATGCCCTAGAGCATATGCAAAGCATTGGCTGACAAATTGCTTTAAATTAATTATAATAATAATGATAAATAAATAAATAAATGGAAAAGAGAGAAAATGTTTTCTTTTGCACAGTGTATTTTGCAACTGTCCAAGTCAAGCACTCCTGCATCTTACACTGAAGCATCTGGATTGGCTAATCAGGGGTTTGGCACTGAATTAAAGCAAATCTTAAAGAATTAATGGAATCTCATAAAATAGGATCTCATGATACAATCTTTGAGACTTTTTTAAACATCCAAACACATTTTTATTTTCATCATCATCCATTATATAAAAAGGACAAACCTGAGAGAGAATTCTACCTGTGTACAAAAGCAGCAAGAGACTTCTGTAGGACATATTATACTTAATTCTCATATTATACTAACTTCTCAGTGTTTCTCTTAGTATTTATGGGATGACCTAAACTTGAATGTACAGAGAAAATCTTAAACTGTCTTGTAAGCCTCCTGTTATTGTTACAGGTGAAGTCTCCTGCTTGATTATTTCAGTGTTATGTTAATAATTCAAAATCTCATAAATAAATAAAGCTCTCAGAAGATTAAGAAAAAAAAAAAAAAGATTTTGAAGAAAACACCAAAAATAATAAAAAACATTGGTCTTCATATTAAAAGTTTTGAGCATGCCTCCAAAGTGACAACTTTTACTCTTTGGGTGATGCTGGGGTTAGAACAGAAAAAAAGGGTATTGCAATGTGGACTTTGAGCACCCTGGTCTAATGCAATCTGTCCCTGCTGATGTCGGGGGGGTTGGAATTAAATGATCTTACAGTCCTTTCCAACACAAACCATTCTATGATTCTATGAAGACAACTCTATCTTCCACTCAACTGCCCAGCTGGTGAGCAGGGCTTACATTGAGACCTGCTCTGTTAGCATTTGGGCATAGTGAAGGATACATTGGGGAGACAAAATAGTTGATTAGATGTGCCAGGGTCTGAATTTATAAGCTTCCCATTCCCTTAGTTTGTCATCACATCACATAAAATTAATATTAAGTCGTTTACACTGGTTTAATCTTTTTCCCTTCTCTTCCCTTCATAATTAGGAGATACATCTTGATTAGGATAAAAAATTTTCTCCCTTCCACAAGTATGTAAATATCTTCATATTAAACACACTTCTGCTTCAATGAGATCTATAGCTCTCATTTCTTCCTTTAGTAGCTATTTAACTTTCTCCAGTAAGGAAGAAGGTAACCAGGACCAATCACTTAGAAATTTTTCTTTCATGCTTTTCTTCTTTTTATTAGGCAGTTATTCACCATGGGTTTGGTATCAGTGTTCTGCACTTCTGCTTTCAAGGATGGTCATATCTTCTGTAAAGATGATGACCACCTGCTATTACACAGTAATTGTATCTGCAATTCTTGATCTTTAACTGCTATGCATGTTTATTTATCTTTGTCAGGCACATCTCTTCAGTGTTTGAGTGGAGTATAGCCTACAAAGGTCTTCCCTTTGAGGACCTTGAATGATTTGAACTCATTAGGGTCCAAGAACATCTATGCTGAACTGGGACTAACCACTTATCACTCTCAGCCACATACTGTTCCACAACCATGCAGTCCTTACAAAATTTTTTTGCAACACACAACTAATTACTAAGGGAACCCACATATGTTCAAAATGGAGTTATAATCCAACAGACGGAGGGGAGGGAAAAGGAAAGCCTTTTCTTGAAAACAAAATAGATATTCTTCAATTTATTTTGAATTCTGTATGTTAGCACCAAGTGTTCCGTTTGCTTGGAAGGTTTACAGAGCACTACTTCCAACACTCTCAACAAAATGAATAATTGTTATTAAACACAGAAGATGTCATTTTCTATCATTGAGAAAATGTAACAGGCATGATATACAGGTATGTCTAGTGTAAAGCCAGCTATTTAATTTAGTTGAAAGGCCACTATTTTGGCATGTTATACATAAGAATCATCTTGAATATATGTGTGGACAGACACATGTACAGTCGATATCTAGACATTAAAATTTTCATATTATAGAGCTATGGTGTATTATCATAATTTCGTATTTGTGCTGATAAATTTAGTTTCCAGTTTTCTTTACCCTTCTCCCTTACACCTGACTTTTTGTATGACATCTGGGTGAAATTGCCTTTTATTCCACAGATGGTCTATACATTAATCCTTCCATAATTCAGTTTTAATAGAAACCAACAAATATTTTGTGATTTCAAAAAATAATGTCAGTCTTTTCCAAGGTCTTCTAATGGAAAAGTACTTGATTGAGTTGACAGGTTTTGTTTCTTGAGGGGGACAGGTAATATTGTGAAAACATGTCTCGAATCTATCCTTTATTTGTGTTTTCAGCTTGAGTGCATGTGGATTGCTTGAACCAACTAATTTCTACAAATAAACTGTTTCTGAGAAAGAAATCATTATGAACTTGTTTTGAACCAAATTTGGAAGGTACATACAGTTTCAGTAACTGCTTAATGATTTCTCTGAAGAAAGTTACCTTTGGGGATTTATTTATTTTATATAGAGAGAGAGAGGGAGAGAGAGAGAGAGAGAGAGAAGCTGTATTACATGTGATTGTGTTTTGGGGGAAAATGGGAAAATAGAATGATCTCTAGTACTGTATTTATCAAAAAAGTGTCAATACAATACAGTAGCCAGATCAAATCTATCCACTTATGAACAGTAAATAAAAACTAAACATTCAAATACGTAGGGAGAGAGAATCATCCCTGCATTTAGAAAACATAGGACAACACTTACAGTGTTATGAGGGCTGTAGAACATAATTATACAGGATTTAAATCACTTGTTTAATCCTGACAATCAGTCTGAGGAAAAAATATCTACCTTAAAGCATTCTTTCCAGGTTTCTCAAAATCATACTACTACTACTACTTTCCTGCTGTGCTTTCATCCCTGCAGAAAACCTTACCTTTAGCAAAATCCTGATGAGTAACACTGGTATTTATGTTTTGTAAATTGACAGGAGCTAGAACTCATGGACAGGATGGAGCATCCTCTCCTCTCACCCAGATGTTCCCCTATGTTCCACCTATGCTTTTATAATAAAAAATGTTTGCCAACAATATCAACTTAAAGAATGAGAATCTGCTCAGGAACAGAAACTGCTCTACTCCAGCTCCACTGTTGGCTGAATATCTTCTTCAGCAGTGCTAACATGTCTCTCAGTGCAGAGAATTACTGGATAAGATCAGAGAACAAATCCAGATATTTTTTTGTTTTGTTGTTTTTGGTTTTGATCTGGTCAGTTCCCCGTTTAGATCATACAACTGTTCTATAGAACATCAAGTGGGAAAGAATAAGACAGAGAGAAATACCTTCACATAGCATTTCTGGAGAGACTGGGTTTTGTGAATGTAGACTAGAGATTTACTACTGATCCCATGCAATGCCTGAATGCTTTTTTTTGCCTAGTTAAAATACTTCTGGCTCTTTACAATAACAGAATGGACAATAGGATGATTACAAAACACATATTTTCATTATAGCCAGAAAAATAAACAGCTAATTAAAAAATAAAAATAAAAATCCCTGCTACTCCCTTTCTCTTCCTTCCCCTTCTCCCCAAAACACAGCCTCTGAAGTCTCCCAGATGCAAACAGGTCATTTCCTTCCTCTTTGCCCCTTTTCCTTGGAGGAGAGGCAAGAAATGAGAATGAGCCTTTCACACTTAAAATGTCACCCTAGTAACTGCTGCTATCTCAAAAAAACAAATCATTCTGATAGATTTCACATTTTTTCTTTTTAGATAATCATTTGAGATGCAAGCATTATTCATGCTACTTAAACAGAGGATATCATTAAAAAAAAAAGAAGCCATTTTCAGTTTTCTGAAGTCAAAAGGAGTCATGTACCATTGATTTTCTTGACAGCAAGCAGTAATGAAATTATATTCATAGCTTATATTTTATTTTTGACAGAGCAAATACAGGTACTGCAAAGAGCTCTAAAACACATCGGATGTGAAAATATGAAATTAAATCTCTTTGAAGGGTCTGGTAACGACAAAGAAAAAAAAAATCCACAGTAGAATAAGATCTATCCATAAGTCCTTCTATGTTCCAAACCCCTTTAAAATCATTTATTCAGCTGAGTGGGTGCACCATGTCCTGCTGAGCAGTTTTGAGCAGAGTTTTCTGAGCAGAGACAGTCAGAGCGAGTTTTGGTGGACCTGAGAGCAAGAATGCTTAATACATTTAAAATGTATAATTTTCAATTCAGAAGAATAGACTGAGTCATAAATAGAAACACAGATGAAAGATAATGATTAATTTGAAGTCAGCTACAATACATGCTGATTAGTATGGAATTTAGCATGCCTGGCCATCAAAAAAACAGGGTTCTTGAATATGAGAGGAACGGAAATATATGAAAAGCTAATACATAAAAAATGAAGACACTTCTGAGAGAGAGAACGGATTTGGAATTTATTTTTGATGTGCACTGGAAACAAACCACTAAATCAGACTCATAGGAAAGAATAAATACAGCTGTAATTTATATAGTGAAGGTCACTTTACATTTCAGACACTTTCTTTCACCTTTCCTTTTCAATATAGCTAAAAATGTTTTTTTATTTTATTCGTAAAACACTACTGTTAAATTTAATCTACTCATTCACTTTTCTTTTAGGCAAGAAAAGGGCAGTAACAATATATTTATGTTGCTGTCAGACTAAGAGTATGCCTGAAAAGCATAATTAAGAACACTAAACATATTTATGGAACGACAATGATTCTAAATTTTTAAAGAAACTCACATTTATAGGGAATAAAGATATAGATTATTGCTTAAAAATGACTTACAAAACATTATTTTGGAATCTGCTGTCAGAGATACAGTCGAACATATAAACCTAACTTTTAAATGCTCTGGTTACTTAATCTGTGTTCATAGACCAAAGATTACCTGGAAAGTTCTGAATGAACACAAAAAGTCTAAAAAGTTGGTTTTTTTTAATATTCCTTTTGCATTTTAATCAATGTTTCTTCATGGGTCTGGCTGGGCTGGAGTTAACTTTCCCTACAGCAGTCCTTATAGTGTTGTGCTCTGCATGTGTAGCTAGCACAACACTGATATTGCACCAGTGTTTTGTCCATTGTTGAGCAGTGCTGGCACAGCATCAGGACTCCCCAAAACCCCTCCAGAGCCAGCAGGCTGGGGTGGGCAAGAGGTGGGGAAGGAACATCACCAAGGCAGCTGACCTAAACCTACCAAAGGAATATTCTATACCATATGGTGTCACACTCAACAATAAAAGCTGGGAAATGGGAAGGAGAAGGGGGGGTTAACTTTTGTGGAGAAATCTGCCCTCCTGAACAACTGCTACGCATATTGAGGCCTTGCTTCCCAGGACATAGTGGTGACATAACTTCTGTATTGCCTAAAAATTTCAGTCAGGCTCTTCCAGATGTAGCTAAGATCAAACAATTAATTTTAGGTACTGCAATGCCTTTGTTGTTGGTGTTTATGTAGTTTCCTAGGATTAAAAATCTGCAAGTTCAGACTCAGATGCAATGTCTGAAGTGTAGGTGTTCAACTGAAATAGTTTCATGCATATCCAACAAGGGCAAAAAATACCAGCATATATTGCTCTCTAATTTCATGTGCATGCAAGTGGCTACATTGCTTAATCCACAGCGAATTTCTTCTGAAGCACTGCTATAGGAGCAAGGAGAGCTGCAGTTAAGACAGCCTCTCCTCCCACTCTATGCTTGGACTGCAGGCACATAGCCATGCAAATGATGGCTGCCTCCTGTGTAGGTGCCCTCATATGGGGAAAAACATCTCTCCTCCATTTAGCACATTTGTTCCAAGCTGACAGAATTTGGCTGAATACTGTTAACTGTAATCTTAAAAGAACAAAAGAAGCTGTATGTAGCAGGTGCTATCTTTTATATTCAAACTAATTAGAATACATGATAATATAGCCAAGCTTTGGAAAAGATAAGAAAAATTAGCCTTGGGTTGAATTCTCCGGAGATTATTTTAGTGGAAGTAACCAGACTAACCATATAACTGCAGTCTCCTTGGCTTCCCCTTTGGGTTATTTTATTCTAATTTATTTTACAAAGAATGAAGTAAAGTAATTAATATTTTTTGTCAGAAAAGAATAGAGATAAATCATACTTCTTAACAAAACCAGCATACGTTTGTCTTTCAAAGTAATATTTACATTTTCATATCAGTAGAACTCCACTTTCTATAATATTAAATTTGCATTCAAATACCTGATTATCCATAATGTATATTTTTTAAGACTTTACATAGAGAATTGGCATACGCTCTTTATTATTACAGTCTAAGAACATGTCATATAATATTCCCTTTAGTGATAACTGAATTTTAATACAAGTAAACATAACAGTCTTAAGAAAGCCAAACTAAATGATGCTTTTCCAGGGAAAAAAGCATGAAAAAGCATAGATGACATGGAACAGTACCTTCTTTTTATTGTGCTTTATTAATGTGACAGTTGAGCAGTGAGCCATGCAGTATTATTACTGCTGAGCACCACCCTGAGATTTCACAAAATGTTGCACATTATAGTGGCAGCATTTAATAGTATGATTTCAACTCTGAAAGTTCAGTGCTTTTAATAATACTTCATCTTTTATTCTGTATAATTATTGGTGAGCTTGCACTTTCTTGAAAAACTGTTTATTGCACTGAAAGATCATAGAATCTTAAAATTATAGAATAGAATTATATATATATATAAAATATATAGAATATATAGAATATAGAATGGTTTCTGTTGGAAGGGACCTTAAAGATCATCTAATTCCAACACCCCTGCCATGAGCAGAGACACCTCCCACTAGATAAGTTGCTCAAAGCTCCATCCAGCCTGTCCTTGAGTACATCCAGGCATAGGTAATCCACAGCTTCTCTGGACAATCTGTTCCAGTGCCTCACCACCCTCAGAGTAAAGAATTTCCTCCTTATATCTAATCTAAACCTACCTTCTTTTAGTTTAAAGCCATTACTCCTTGTCCTGTCACTACAGTGTCTGACAAAGACTCCCTACCCAGCTTTCCTGTAGGCCTCGTTTATGTACTGGAAGGACATAGAATCATAGAATATCCCGAGTTGGAAAGGATATACAAGGATCATTGAGTCAACTTCTGGACAGTATAAGGTCTCCCTGGGGCCTTCTTTTCTCCAGAACAACCCCATTTCCCTCTGCTTGTCTTCATAGAAGAAGTGCCCAGCCCTGTGATAATCTTTGTGGCCCTCCTCTGGACTTGTTCTAATAATTCTATGTCCTTCTTCTGCTGGGGACCCCTGAGCTGAACACAGTACTCTATGTGGGGTCTCATGAGAGCAGAGCAGAGGGAGAGAATCACCTCCCTCGCATTGCTGGCCACATTTCTTTTGACACAGCCCAGAATACGGTTGGCTTTCTGTGCTGCAAACACACACTGCTGGCTCATCATCCAACACCCCCAGGTCCTTATCTTCAGAGCTGGTCTCAATACATTCTCTGCCCAGCCTATATTTGCGCTTGGGATTGCCCTGCCCCGAGTGCAGGACCTTGTGATTTCAGTCCTATCACTTTTAATTTAGTAGAAAATGTCTAACATTATAGTGCTACTCTGTTTTCATGAGATCCCACCTGGATTTGGTGAATTTCATTTTCTGTGGTTAATTCAATAATTTAAGTAAAAACACAGACTAAACTATAAATTGAACAGTAAGATACACTTGTGATGTTCACTGTCCATTGAAAACAATTTCATATGTATTCTCGCAAATTCTATCATTAATTTCTTCCAAAAATTTATTGAAGACTTTCAAATATGAAAGGATTTGAGATTTATGTAAATTATGAAAAATTCCACAGTTATTTATGCAAAATGAAAGCATATGTTGGCTATACAGCCACATATTTTAGGTCTCATGCCCAACATCAGCCACATGGGACATGGAAGATACTCTTCTACAAGCAATTTACTCTCTTTTTCAGTTACAGGATTTCTTGTAGTCCCTATGCATTCAAATCCCTATGACCAATGAATATTGAGAGAAGATTTTTGGCATAATATTTCCAGTGGCAAATATCTGAAAACGATAGAATAAATTTGGGCATGAATTTGACCCAGCGAGGTTTATTGATCTTCTGAAGTTATTTACCTAACAGAACACTACAGTCTTCCTTTGACTGAAAAAGCACTGGATTTTGCTTCTATATTGAACACCAATTTGAGCTGATAGTTCAGACCATGGCTTATTAATTGATTTAAAATAGTTTATGTTACTGATTAAATCGGAAGCCTTTGTGCTACAGCAGTGCAGGTAGAATGATAGGAATGATAGGATAACTGAGGTTGGAAGGGAATACAAAAGACAGCATTTTCTGACTGCCAGATCAAGTGGTGGGATCAGACCAGATTGGTCAAGGCCTTATCCAGGTTTTTCAAGGCTTTATCCAGTCACACTCAGAAAAACTCCAGGGATGTGAATTGCTCATCCTCTTTGGGCAACCCAATCCAATGTTGGACTGTCCTCATGGTGGAAATTTTTTTCCTTATATCCGATCTGATCCTCTCTGCCTCAAATTTTGCTTGTTGCTGCTTTATTTCATACCATGTTTCACAGCTATAGTGGGGCCCGACACTGGACTCTAGATGAGGTCTAACAAGTGCTGCATAGAGAGGGACAATCCTTTTCAATATAGTGGCCATTGTCCTACTTATAGAGCCATGAGGCTGGTGGCCCTTTCAGTTATATGGTTGCTGTTGATTCATGTTCAGCTTGCTGCCCACCAGCACCCTCCACAGAGCTGCTCCAGCCTTTTAGTCCCTAGGCTTCATTGCTGCAAAGAATTATTCATTCCCATATATATCATGTATGTTGGCCTTTGTCTGACTAGTTAGAAATATTGATTTGCATAGAGGAAATCTGATAATTTTTTCTTCCCTCTTTTGTGACTTTGACACTTCCCAGTCTCCCTTCTTTCCATTATTCCAAGCCTATTTCTTCTTAATTTATTAGCCCAAAATATCATTTCAACATTCATTCTCTTATTGATATGTTGCAAAGATTTTCTTTTACTCATGTAATGAATTACAATCGTCACTGTTTTACTAATTATAGATATGCATGTACATATGTATGTATGTACCCATAATTGTATGATCACTGCTATCAACATATTTAAAATAAAATATCATAGAACATTCATTTTTTACTAGTAAAGAAGAGCTTTAAAATATTTAAATTATTTTCATCTTGAGTTGGAAATTTGCATGGAGGGCTGGTAGTAATTAGAAATACCTCAAATGCTGCAAGAATATATGTTAACTGAGTTTCAGTGGCATCTTCTCTTTCTTTTTCATTTATTTGCTCATGTATACATCTAAATTGGAAAGGAAGTCTATAAATATGAATTTAGATATTAGAGATAATATCTCTACAAAAGATGGAAAAGATTCAATATTGTATGCTAAAATCTCACACTATTTTTATCATAGTACTGGAATTATTCTTAGTTCAAGTCACTACAGCTATTAAAAAAATAAAAATAAAAATCTTATTTTTGCCAATATTACCTGTACCATTCAATGGAAAAAAAAAAAAAAAAAAAAAGTGAGAGATACATACCAAAGGAGAAATGTAGTTTTCACGAGTATTGGTATCCACTGCCATAGTAAAGGTAGAAGTCAATTAGGTAAGGATGTCCTATTCTCCCTCAAGTGAAAAGAGCTTTCAAACAAAGCCCATGTTTCAAAGCAGTCCTCACAGCAGATATTGATGCGTCTCTCATCTATCCCTGTTTCACCCACATCCTCATCTTCTGCCAGGTGCTATATCAGAACAAGGGCAATTGGTACAGATTAAGGTGGCAAATGCCTCTGGCATGCAGTGGGTAAGAGCAGTGAATGAAAAGAATTAATATGAGAAAAGAAGAGCTGTGTTAAAAGAAAAAAAATTGTCATCGTTGCATGGTAAATTGAAGCATCTGCTGTAATGAATCAATTCATACCATATTTGACCTAACATAGCCTACAAAGCCATGCTTGGTCTACACAGTCGCTTGTTATTCTTTGCATTCTGTTTTTATCCAAATAGTCACAGCTCTAAAATACCTGCTATTTTTTAATCCTATTTCACTTAGTAATTTCCAGTCCCTGGACAGGAAGTTGTTAAAGAGGCTTAATCAGACAGTGACCTGTTGGCCACAGTATTAAAATAATCAAAGCCAACATTTCAAAACTCAATTAAAAGTTTCTCATTCCCTTGTGACATTCCCTATAATAGCAAAGTAAAAGGTATTTTTTCCTTATTTTTTAATTCATTCTTAATATACATTAGCAATGAAGACCATGATTGCACATCTCAAATTTGTGTTCACAAATTGTGCTCACAAAGTTCAGAGATTTTCTCATAATTTCATTTATAGTCAGTTTGGGCTCTGCTTTGATCTACCAATTGGTATGGATCGCCAAGTATATGTCTAGCATTTACCAGCTATGAGAAGGATGTCCGGAGGACAACAGTAAAGTGCTTTATATATATGTATATATATATATATCAGAGACTGAAGTTTTAGCTGTGAGGCAGTATCTTAGCCTTAAAATCATTCCAACTCTTTGAGAGCAATTTTACTAGTACTTACGGTGTAGAGATTTTAAGTTAGCCTTTGAAAACTTTCTAAGGATATCCATTCTTTGAGAGGCTCATCATAATAATGTTTTTCAGGCCCAGTAATAGAATTTTCAACATTGCGATTTACATAATAGGTAAATCAACTTTAAAAATGTTCTTACTCATGTGCATACCCATATAAACACAATATAAAAAATATAAACATGGTGAAGAAGGTAAGCTAAATCATCTGATCCATAATGCCAAAAGTTAACCTTCTAAAGCTCTCGCATGTCATTAAAAATACATTTTTAAATCTGTTCCAAAACTGAGAAGGAAGAAGAAGAATGAATAGGGCAAGGACCTGCAGTATTTATTCTTATATGTGTTTATATCTATTTCCCAGTTTCTCTGAGGGACAGAGAAAAAATGAAAGCAAGTTTTTCATAGTCTGTCATAAGAAGGTAAGAAATGGAGTTGGTGCAAATTGGTACTAAATCTTCTTTGAAGCATCAAGACTCGGAAACCAAAGCCTGGCAGGAGATTTTGTAAGGACTAAAGAGTCTAAAGGGAAATGCAGTATGTGCAGGAAGATAGAGTCTGATGCAAGGTAATGCTGGGGTAAGCTGATGCTTATAGCTGCTGAGGTAAGTCTGATGTGTTGTGAGAACTGCAAAAGCTTAGCTGCAGCAAATACATGCTACCAATAATTTGAAGAGACAGAAGCCATTACTCTCTTCTGTTATTTTCTTTCCTTTGATAAAACCTCTATTTCCCTTTACTTGCAGTTTCTTTGCTCTGCTATTCTGTGTCAGCTGGTGATCAAGACCTGTCCTAGCACCTATGAAACTACCTATTAGAGCAGCAGTGTATGTATACTGATTTATCCTGGAAGTGGTTAATCAATCTGAGCCATTTTCTAAAAGACCTTTTGTTCCAAATCAGATGAGGTCATTAGCAGGGGAGATTATGTTACATTATGGCTGATTATATTTACAAGTGAAGGTCTGAACTGAGAACTGGGAAACCAATTTCATGCTATTCTGAAAATACCAGCTTGGGATGAGTGATGGGAAATTCATTTAACACAAATAAAAAGAAAAGATGTAAAATAAGGTAAGCGATGAATATCCACAGTTTTAATTTAAACTGTATCTTTTAAATGGGAAATGTAGAGTTTTCATGTTTGTTTCTCTGGGCTCCCTAGCATGATTTGAACTTGCTGGACTATAAAGGGAAAAAAAATAAATAAATTGTTTTTCAGGTCAAAAGAAAAGAAGGGGAGAGTAAGGAAAAATAAGTAATGTCTGAAAAAGGTAATTTCAGGCATTAGGACTTTTATAAAGAAATCCAAAATATGATCTAGATCATTAAAAGAAAAATACAATAGAGAATCAAGGCCTCATGCATGTATTCAGCTCTTTGTTATTCAGGGAGCTGAAATACTCCTGACCCCAAATGATAGAGGTATGGAGGTCACTGCAGAAACTTTCCAGTTCTCCATAATGAGTTCTCAGGGTCAGCTGAGCTTGTTAACTAGCTCAACAGTTTTCTCACTGGACTCAGCATGACTGCTTAGTGGGGCTCTTTGGTCTGTACCTGAATGCTCCAGAAGCTGTGTTTATTAGGTTGAGAGCAGAAATACCTGCACCTGGACCTGGATATCAGGTTACTACATGGCTAAGGCAGTTTGATAACCCTCCTGCAACCAGGATGCAAGTGGAGGGTTGGTGGATCTGCATAGTCAGTTCTGGCATGGCACAGCTAGAGATGAAAAGTCTACCTGAATTTGGTGCTATTCCAAGCAAAATTGCTGAAATGTCTCTGAAGCACATTCCTCTATTTTGCCTGTTTCAAAAACCCAAATACCTTTGGCAGCAGAAAAACTGTGCCTGCATGTCTTTGTCTCAACTAATAGCACTGCCTGGCTCAAGGAGTCCTTGTAGCTTGAGACTGCCTAAAAATATGTCAAAGCTGAGTGTCATTACAGTATATTTCTATGAATATAAAAGTGTACAGATGCAGACCAATACATTACAAAAAATGAGACCCATTCAGAAAATGTGTTTAGAAGAATCTCTTTTCAGAACAGATTATGCATATGCCAAAATTAATTGTGTTCTGACAAACTTCACCAAACAGGGGTACTTTCTTCATTAGGATTTAAATGCTGGGTATGTTCAACAGCTATTAAAATTCAGCAAATGAAAGATGATGCAGTCGCGTTTTAATTCTTTACCTATCATTCAAGAAGGATCAGAACATCCTTAACAAATCATGACATCTCATATAAAATATATGTAAGACCTGGTGACTTAATTACAAATAATTGATTGCTGTTAGCTTTCTTTCACAGCACAGAGATTCAATATAAAAGATTAATGTACAGCTTTCCAAGTCCAAAATGCTTTTTATGAGGTCCATTTTTCTTTCTTGTTGTTTTTTTTTTTTTTTAGAGACAGGATATGTTAACAAAGACCACAGTCATCAGGGAGACAAGCAAGACAAATTAGTCACATGGAGCCTGCCACAGTTGCTCTGGACATCCTCAGTGACTATGCATACTGCTAAAACACACTGCTGCCTGAAGCAGCTCACTTTGCTTAAAGAAGTAGCAAGGTAGTTAAATAGCATTTAGCATTAGCATTTGAAACTGTAGAATATAACAAATAAAAATGATAGATACAAGTTAGCTCAAACTTGTTCAAACAGTGGAGGTAAGAGAAAGTTGACATCTGGACTAGTCTCTAATTTCTGATGAAGGAAATTTTATTTGACTATTAGGACCAAATTCAAGAGAAAATTAAAAGAATAGATTCAGACCATATATGAAGATTACACAAAGGAATAGTTGAGTTCATACTGTTTTTTGTCATCGTTGCTGTTGCTTTTTTCTTTCAATTATTTTCCTTTTTGGATAGCTATGTGATGTCTGGGTCTGAAATTATTAGTTGACATAGGATTTGAAAGCAAAGTCTTCACAGTAATACCCTGCCTCCCAGCTATTTTGGCAAATGAAAAAAAAAAAAAAAAAAAAAAAAAAAGGCATGAATTAACTCTAGGCTGTTCCCTTCATAACTGTAAATTAAACAATTCTGACAGAACATACCAAAACCACTGACAAAGCAAAATACAAACAACAGTGCTTATCCTAATTTCAGTAGAAAACTACAAATAAAAAAAAAAATAGAGAAAGGAGTGTAAAATTTTAAGATGAAATCCAAATTTATTTCTAAAATAGTAAGTGTTCTTCACATTCTGAGATCGTTTGTGTTTTTTGTTGTTGTTGTTGTTGCTATTTTAACAGTTTTCTGATTTATTGATTGTTGTCCAAAGAGAGATCCAAATGATGAAAAAGGAAGCAACCCGCCTAAATATAAAATCAAAGTACAAAGAGCGATACAGGAAATCTATGACAGGGTAACAAAGCTAATTACTTTACTGCAGATACAAAGTAATGATAAATAGACAAAAACAAGGCACACATTGGTTTAAATAGCATTTCTCTTCCCTGAGGGGGGAAAGAGAAAGAAAAATCCCTAAACTCATTCTCACAGTACAAATGAAAGAGAACAACCTTTCTTTTCTTGTTCTTTCCCATTAAAATCATCAGTATCATATCCCCTACATAATTGCTTACCTCATTATAGCACTGTAATAGTATAATAATGTTATTTTATGGAGGAACACTGTTGTGTTATGATATAGGCAATTCTTTAGTGTTAAAGGAAGAAGGACATTAGAGAGGAATAAACAAGAAAGAATAATTTTAGGGTGGAATTTACCTGTGGTCTCAGTGCTGTTTATAAACAGGGAAGCTGTAAAAGATATCAAAGGCTCATATGTGGGAAGGCAGGGTGAGGAGCAGTAGAGGGATGTACAAAGTGAACTATTTGGAGTTCATAACAACAGGTCATATTGTTCCTGCAAGGCACAAGGGCTTAGTTACCTGTTCCCACATGATACTTGCTGGCATCTTATCTATCTGCTTTCATATGGCCCCTTCATTTACAGAGCACTTCAGTCCAAAGAGATGTATTGCTGCTCAGTTAGGGCTTTGCAGCAACTTTTCCAGCAGGAGATGTATTTCACCTATCCAACTTTTTGCATGGAGCCAAGAGATTCAAACTTTCCATAGACACAGTGAATCTCACCTGTAGTCGTCATCTGTGTCAGTAATTTCCATTCATTCTGTGCTTTAAAATTTAGCCAAACACTTTTCTCTGATGTAGGAAAAAACTATTTTCAGCTCACCTCTGAAGTTATATACAGTGATGAATTTCCTCTTTGACTTAAGTTCAGTATATTCCTATATTTTGTGAAATGCTTTCCTATCAGAATGTTTCTCAGACACTGTTTTTTCACCAAAGGCAACTGCATTAATTATTTTATGCATTATTTTACTGCAGGCACATAAAGAGAGAGAGAAACACTACCTTTTAGCACCTGCATTTTAAGATTAATAAAGGGCAGTAGAAGTAATATGATGAGAGCATATCTAAATTTGGGTTTATAATACATATTATCAGAATTAAATATGTAAAAATGAACAATTTAAAAGATTTAAACAAGAGTGAAGCATGACAAAAAAAAAAAAAAAAAAAAAAAAGAGAGAGAGAAAATTCCTAGATCATTAGTATCATGATGTATAGTTTTTGCTCCCACTGAGGAGGTGTGTATATTAATCTCCTGGCTTCTGGAAAAGATAGCATGACACTTTTGAATCAGAAGAAAAAGAGCTGTTGAGACCCTAAGGAGAGAAATCTGGCAACAGCCAAATACAGGACTGGATGCCTAAGGAAGGTCTGGTTTCAGCTTTTCCATGGGACTTAACAATAGCCTGTAAGTAGTGGGCTGAACATAATTTGGCTTGCACTTTGAATAAGAAGTAAAATTATTATTATTAATAATAATAATAATAATAATAATAATAATAATAATAATAAATGTAGCACTATGCTTCCTGAAAGTAGGTGGCAGGGAAGGGTGAATGGTTGTGATGTTAAAAAACATACTGTCCAATGAAGTTCATCTTCAACGTTAAGAAAAGGAAGAAGCAAGAATGGGTGAACACGGACATAGGAAGGAGTACAAGTCTGTGCAGCTGGAGCGTTACAGAGACTGGGAAGGAACAGTTCTGGCTACAAACAAAATGAAAAAGCTGTGAGCCTTTTCTGCTCACACCTGCCAGCATTCAATGTTGTCAGCATTCCTATGTTAATGCCTAGAGATTTCTACTTTTTTGTCATTAGGAGAGTAAAATACAGTGCTGCGTTAAGTAGTCTGCACATTTCCTCCTGTGAGCAGCTGCAGAGACAGTAGGATGTTAGGAAGCCTTGGCACAGTCATGCTGCCTCTGGCTAAAACCATGTATTAGCCGTAATAGAATAATACCATTTGTATGTGTGTGTGTGTGTGAGTAGATTCTTTCACAGTGGTAAGTAAAGCATCTTCTAATAATTGAAATACTATGTGAAATTTTTACGTGCAAGTATGTACTCCCTTGTTATACAGATGAATAGCAGCAAACAGAAGACATTGAAGATGTCTCTGCAGTAGTCTCACAGGAGGATGTGGTTGAGTTAAAGAAAATCTATTATCTTTTATATGCATAATACTTTTATCTGCCTTTGCAATTCTGTGTTCTGATGAGAATTAGAACTGTGATACTAACAGCTCTGAATAAAGTTGTTCAACAGTTAATAAGAGAAATATTTAAATAAAGTGAAGTATGCCCATCTTCTTCAAAATCCAGAACAGCTGGAAACATCATGGAAAGCAAGCCATGTCTCATGAGACACCCAGTCAGGAGCTGCATCCTAATCAAAGCTTATAGAACAATACTTATTTAACTGTCACCAATTCTAGCTATTCTTAATTACAGCTATTCAAATTTCTTTTAAGTATTCTTTTATTTCTAATAGCAAGTGTCTAATAAGTTCCTATTTCTATCTTTCAGAGATTCAAAGGGTTATTGCATAATGGATTGCTGATTCATCCAAAAATGAATTAAAAGCATAATGCATAATCCCAGACTTCAAATAAATCTGATGACCTAACTCTTTATCAAAAGCTACATTATGAATCAGAAGTTGGTATTTAATTATAAAACTTTCTCCACTATTAGATTTGTAGATTCAAATACAAATATGAATTATAAACACATCTTCCCATACTTTTGTTACCTGAGCTTGTTTTATCTTCTGTAACACAACGCTATTAATGTCTTTCCCGTAGCTGTACATTTTATAGATAGTAGTATGAAATAGTCACATAAAAAAAATATATTCAAAATATATTCATATTCAAAGCAAACTTTGAAGTGTCCGTGTTACTTAGTAACTTCACATCACTGGAAGAGCAATATAAGAGTGTAAGACCACATAACATTTCTGTTTTTCTGTTCTCTTTGCTACTTTTCTCTTTACACTCGGATTCTTTAACATATATTGCAAGTGCACAGCTATAAACTCTGGATTTTATTAACACCTCTTCACACAGAGAAATGCGGCTAGCAACTTATGTCATGAGCCTGGAAATTTATATCTTATCACAAATATTGCTGGTATTGTAGCCCTACTTTTTTCTACAGGATTTTTTTTCCTACCACATCTTCTATCTCACACATACACTGTCTGAACCCAGATACCATAAATTATCTTATTCAGAAATATGTCTGAATTCATTAGCTTTCCTAATTTAGTTTGGCATAGACAAGTAAGACAGCCTTCCAAAGGTGCGATACATGGGATGAATCATTTATCTGCAAAGAAAATGAGCTGAGAATAGAGGTCATCAAAAAGTATTCAGCAAATATTCATTACTTTGTGCTAAGTTTTTCATGTCCAGTATACTGTGTGGTTAGATTTGTTTCAAATTTACTCTTGTTTCATATGTGTGTATATATATATACATATTGTATATAATATATAATATATGATATATATATAATACACACACATATATATACACATACACACACACATATGTATGTATCTTTGTAATGGACATTTTATAACTGGTTGTGAAATATTTAAATATTTTCTGGTGTTGTTTATATATATATATATATAGTATGATAACTATACTTAGAAGTAAACTTTATTATAACAGATTATATGGAGCGTAGTACAGGCTCCATAATATACGTGGAACCGTAACTGCCCTCTTGTATTTCACAGAATAAATGGATCCTACCTGTTGGAAATCAAAGAAAGTGAACTCTGCTATCTGAAATTATTCATGCCCAACGTACTGAGTTCCCTCAGATACCTGAACAGATCCTTAAGAAAGTGCCTTGTCTCTGCATCTGCCTTCTGAGTTCCAAAGTTAAGCCAGGAAATTCTGTTCTGCCCTTCCTTCAGCACTTGTTCCCTCTTGATCTCACACCTGTGATCCCTGAATATAATTACGAATTACATAGATATGCTCAAGCTAGCATAGATGGGCTACTTCAGCCAAGTAGATGTGTAGCAGCACATATTGAACTCCATGTGTATTAGGAACTACATTGATTGAGGTTTATCTTTATAGGCTACACGCTGTATTGTAGACACACTGTGTTAAACATACACATTCACTTAGTATAGCCTTTCATTTTACAGGGAAATAACTACTTCAAGTTACTAGAGCAGTTTACATATCAAAGTATCTGATATTTTTTTCCCTTCATGTTCTGGGGGTGGAGGGGTGGGAGAGGAAGAACTGATTTTAATACAAGAAATAAAAATTAAAAAAAAAAAAAAAAAGAAGCAATCTGATCCCAGAGAAGATTATTTCATCTCCATCCTGTACAGCTTTTTCCCAGATATTTGGAGACATTCCCAGTGACGGCCAATAACATTCCACTTAATGGATGTGGGTAGTTAAGTGTAGATCTGTTTCTTAAATAGCTTGTAATGTATTTTTATAACTAACGTTAAATAACTGAAGAGAAAGAGGTGGAGAACACCTTCCATTTTCCACAGTGTTATTTTAATCTGTTTGAAAAGCTTGGATGAAATTTATAAAAGATTAAATCTTAATATCTGATCTCCATCCACATTTTTCTAGTGTGATTTTAATGTTTTACATTCACCAATGTTCACCTAAGAACTCAGAGAAGACTGATGGGAAGGAAGTTTGAGGTCCTTCAACATGTTTGCCCCCAAACACCACCCACCATTTGCTCAAAAAAATGGGGTCTTTTTCTTCTTGACCCTGGTGTCAAGAAGAAAAAAAAAGAAAAGGAAAAAAAAAATTAAAGGAACTCAGAATACCTCAGTACAGAAACTGTACTAGTTGTATTCTAATTAATCCCTTTTGTAGTTCAGTTAAGAACTGGCTAATTTATACTGCAGAAAGCATGGAAGATTCAAGCTTCAAGAAAAATCTCTTTCACTGAACTAAATGGTGCAAAAAGATCATACTGTTTATTTCAAATGAATGATATTGGAATTATGCTTCATAGAATATGTTGCTTTCTTTGGAGGAAAAATACAAAACAGTAGTGTTTTTCTTTATTTTGACTAAGGCCTTTGAGACAAATTCCAGGTTTGTAGAGTTAACTGCACATTTTACCATCCACTTCAATGTATCCTCTTTTCATCTGTAATCCCATTGTTTTTTTCAAATAAATATCTGTCTTCTGGTGCCATGTCTGAAATAAGAGAGAAATGTCTGGAAAGCAAGATTTAAGTTTAGGGTTTTCTAATGGAAAAAAAAAAAAAAAAAAAAAAAAAGGCTGCTACCAATGGAAAAAAAGCATATCATTGTCATTGCTTCACTCAGTTCATGCAGCTATGTAAAAGAGGTACTTTCGCTGCTAGTCATTGACTTGCTATGTAATATATCTTAACATTTCAAACAATTATAAATAAGTGATTTTCCATTAATCCACATGCAAAAGGATTTAAAATGAAAGAAAGGATACATTTTAAGATAGTTTTTTTTTTCTAAGTTATGTAAACTGATGTAAAGTTCAGATGCATTTTTAATGCCTGAAATTAAACCATACTTCACTGCAAGCTTCCATTCAAAGGTTTCCCAGAAAGACAAAATGCATGGGTTTTGTTCCTTTCATCTCAGATACAGAATTAAATCAGGTTTTGGCTTAACATACTGAAGTATGACCTGGTTGTCAAGGTTACATATCTGTGTTAGACCTATCACTAACTGAACCATTAAGAGTAGTTCTGCTAATATACATGTGGACTTGACTACTAGTTATACTATTTCAGCAATAATAATAAATAATAATAATAATAATAAAGGTGAATGCAGTCTTACGTTACACCTAATTATTGCCTCTTTCATACTGACAGCCTGTTATTGATAGTAGTAATACTATGCTACATAAATCTTTATGATTGCTTTCACTATACTTATATTGTTCTTCCAGAAAATTGGAAAGGCTTTAGAATAAGCAGACTGAACACAATAAAGGTATGAACTTAGTTTAAGCATAATGCGTAATATGTAGCATATAGCAGTTTGGGGCTCCAGAAAACAGCTGCTCCTTATTCCACACTAAGTAGAACACCTTAAAATAAATGAATATAGAAGAAATATATATATATATGTTTATATATATATACATATATATATTACATCACCAATTAGTTTAATTGACCTTCTGGTATTTGCATTACAATATTCACCTTTTTATAATATATATCTTCAAAAGGGCAAAATTTGACTAGTAGTAATTAAGACAACTTAAACATAGTTCTCATCTATATCTTTTATTTCATTACTATCAGAATATCTGGCAGTAAGAGAAATATCAAAACAAATTATTCTTCAGCTAAGTAGCTTATGTAATAGTGAATCATTAACTGTATTTCTTTTTAAAGCTTCTTAAACTCTTAAACCCTTCTGTGGAGTACATTCTGAAAAATGTTCACAACATTCCACTTTTTTTTATGAGAACATTTGATTGCCAGGTAGAATTAGCATAGCACAAAATATAGAGCAGGAAGCAGGAAACAGGTATCATGTCATTTAAGCTCCATTCTTTCCTCTTTATGGAGGAAAATTCCAGTAACTGCATGGCATACTCTCAAAGGCACATAAAATTCATAATTCTCATCAGGGTGAAAATGGTAATTTAAAGGTTGAGATTGCTTAATTAAGATGGAAAGGAAACATAGCTTTATAAGACTGAGAAGGAGAGAGATGGGTGTTTTTCTGGTCCCCAATCTGAGAAGCAACTTGACATCAAAACAAGTTGGATAGCAAGAGGCACAGTTCCCTCTGCCTGGCTTTCAGACTAGAACAATCTTTTTCTTCCCTTCCCTTCCCTTCCCTTCCCTTCCCTTCCCTTCCCTTCCCTTCCCTTCCCTTCCCTTCCCTTCCCTTCCCTTCCCTTCCCCTTCCCTTCCCTTCCCTTCCCTTCCCTTCCCTTCCCTTCCCTTCCCTTCCCTTCCCTTCCCTCTCCTCTATACTTAAGGTACTGTTGAAACTATGCGTTTCAGCTCAAGGTTATGTCATTGATCAGACTAAGCCTGTGCAAAAACAATTTGCTCTGAATGAGATATGAGTGTATTTATCATATTGGTCACGAGGCAATACAAAGTTATTAATTTTAAGCTTCCATGATAGCTTGGACCCATCTGGATTGACACTGTTTTAACCAGAGTGAAGCTTGACAGGTCAAAATGTAGCTATCCCATTGATAGACACAAATTTTAAATGGCAAAATTTTCCTAGTATACTACACTGTGTGACCAAATGACTTGTTTATTTTTATTCCCCATAACATAGGGAATTTATCGTGCTGTTGAACAATGGCCTACAAGCTGGTCATTTCCAGTCCCAGTCCCAGCCCTGACTCAGGAAACACTTATTTTCAATGAATCAATCATTGATCATAATTTTATCTCAGAAATCCTTAATTAAATCTAGCTTTAAGATGTGGTTTACCTCTGTCTTGTGGCTGGGGGTCACTTCTCTGCAAAACAGCTGTTGTTGTTCCAGTAGTTGCAAGCACAGTCTACTTCTTCTACCCTGGACAGCACTGGTGGTTATTGCACTTTTGCTGACCAATGGGAGGGTAGAAGACACATTATTATCGTTCTTTTAGTGCCTAAATATAGACCTTCTGTAAAGTTCTTAGTGATAGTTTTCTCTTATTGAGCCATTGTCCATAAAGTCAAGGCATATAACTGAGCTAAACAGGAACTGTATATGTTTGAAAAAATATATCAGAATGACATTTTTAAATAATATCTGGGAAAACATTTGATCTATAATATTTGCATGGGTCTTACTGCAAATAGGTCTATGAATAGGGTTAGTTTGCTCTTGGAAAGAAGACTTTGGTTCCCCAAACCAGTCATAACTGAAAGAGCTTATGTTTTCAGTGCGCTCTAAATCTGAGCATTGCACAGATGTCCCCTCTATTAATATATCTATATATGTTTGAACAGGGGTTATTAAGCCTTGATTATTGGACTGTACTGTAAATCTGTATAGCATACTCTTTGTAGCTATGATTTGCAACTGTGTGTATAATGGGGAGAAAGTTATTTAAACCTTTTAATTCATGGGAGTTAAAAAACTGAGTTGAGAGGAAAATAGGAGCCCTGTTTTTCAAAGTGACAGCATGACACCATTTCCCAAGGATGTTAGTACTAAAGCACACTCATTAGCTCTGAACAAACAGCAGATGGCCCTTGGAGTGTGGGATGCATATTTGGAAACAAATTGTGAGCAGGGGTACAGAAAATCAACAGTATTTATCCAAATAAAAAAGGTAGAGGGCCAAAAAAAAAAAGCTGGGATAAATTGGCATATTGGCACTGAAGTCAATTCATGAAGACACTCCCATTTCTATTAATGAAGTCCTGGTCACCAGAGATATACAGGGTAAGGAAAGATTGCAATTAGAAGGGGGCTCAGGAGAAAAAGGGTATAGCCAGTATAGAACAAAAGTATACAGAAGAAGAACAGAAGTATAGAACAAAAATCCCTAAGCACACAAGTTTCAAACTATATTCTCAGTAGTTTCCAATCAAAACCATTTTGAATTCATCAAAAATGCCTTGTTTTCATTGGAAAACATTTATATTTTTTTTCCCTTTTTAAATGTGTTTTTTATGAGTCATACAAGAAATGTTTCAAAATTCATTTCAAAATCAAAATTCCAAGATTGTGACTTCAAAAAAGTCACAAACAAGAAACAACTAAAATTGCAGGTAATGTAATTTCTTTTGGAATGTTTAGATTCAATAGCTGAAAAGCATTCTAACAAACTTTAAGAATAACTTTAAAATGAACTTTTCTTTCACATTTATACAAAATATATAATGTGGGCTTTAATTCTAACTCATAAAAACTGATAAGGCATCATCAGCTATATAAAAAGAAAATATGGAATAAGAGTGGTCAGAAGATGTATTTTCAATATTTAGATAATGTTGAAATAAATCTTATATAAAAACTCTGCCAAGAACACGAAACAATCCAAAGTGTTGATGATATCAGGTTTAATTATAGTTACTAATTTTTTGAGAGGGAATTGATGGTTTTATGATTAGTTGAAGTTATTAAATGGTCCATGATATTTCATATTCCAGCTCCCACTTCTACAATGCTTCAGCATACCTTTCCAGCTTTAGAGCCACAATAGGCTCTTTGCAAAGTAAGCAATGTAGCCCTATGAAAATGAGGTGATGGTACACACTGAAGACAATTTCTGAACTTTCAGTCAGAAATAATGGTCCTTAATCCTTCAGCGATGGAGAAATAAGTAACAAATCAGTAAGAACATACAGCTTTTATTGAAGGAACTCTGATATATCTGAGGCAGGATCTCATAGTAGCTTAATATTTTCTACAATGTATTAAAGGTTTTAACCAGCGTTTGCTCAGTTTCTTGCTATCTTTTCCAACAATTTGTTCTTATTTCCAACTTCATAAAATAAAATACTTTTTCCTTCTAAATTTTTATTATATTCACTTCATTGCTACACCTTGATAAGTATCCTTTTCTCCAAAGATTTTGGATTCTTATTAAATTTATTTTCTTAAGGTGAAATTCTAAGGTATATGATATTTTTATAATCTACATAACTTGTCAGGAACTGAAATTTTTTAATCAAAATATTCTTGTTTTCTGCACAGTACAATATTTACATAAAATTTATGAAAACAAATGCAGTTAAATCACATATTTTGTATGTCTTATTAGTGATGTTTATTGTTGAAGATTCATAAGCTGCTACAGCATCACCAAAAGTATCCAAAGAAATAGCCTTCTGATATGTTTATAATCCCTAGGTCAGCTCTAGTAATCCAGCCTTTCCTCAATGCACAGAAATTTTGAGTTCAAAAAAAAAACATATTGCAGTATTCAAGATTTACAAGTACATTTGTAAGAACATGGACAAATTATTAGCTATTCTGCACATTAAATATGAATACTATGAAATATCCACCCAATGCCAGAATCTCTTTCCTTGTACTAAATTTCACTCTGAGTTCACTCTAACAAAATTAAGATCAAAGACTAGATTAATTTCATCTGGTTGCTAGCTGCAACACAGGGAGAAAAGGGCCAGTTCTTCTAAGAGAATGGGACTAATAGTCTGAAAAGAAGTACCAGGACTTATTCACTGCACTTATTAATGACATAGAAAATGTTGAGCAATGAGGTGACAAAAACTACAAATTCTATTAAATCATTACGAAGCACTTCAGGGTGAGTTACTTAGGCTGTGTGGTGACAGGAGAGAGGATAAAGATAAACATTAAGAAGAGCTTTTTAAACTACATGAGAATAATTAACTGGAGAGACCACCCCATTTTAGCTCTAGTAAATACTCCTGTGCTAGCTCTACCACTTCTTTACTGTGATGGAAAGAATCTATGTTTTAAGCCTTCTTTTCCACAGATTTGTATTACAAAGCAGCCACAGAATACTTTTTGATGTGCTCTTCTTATTAATTCCTACTAGACTGACAGGAACTGAGTCCTACCTACAGATAAGTGGTTCAACTTTTGTTACTTACATATTTTGACCTTGTTTTTCCTCTTTACTATGCAGGATTCTGAACAATACAAATTCTACTTGAGACAAATTTGCCTGTGAATGATTGCAGCTGTTTGATTAATGTCAAGGTGTACCATCCTTGTCTGGTAGACACAACATAGGCCCTTCAGCTGGAATTTGGAAGATACCTGAAGCAGGTAAGAGACCAAATAATTTTGATATTATTAAAAATATGTTTATTCTGTTCTAATCATCTGATATAGACCAGTAGATCTGTAAATTCCAGTGGAACTTTTGGTTCCTGCCCTGTACTGAATTGCCTTTGATACACATCTGTGTAAGGAATTATTGCAAAACAATGTTCAAGCCTACTGTTGACTGCAAGTTTCTCTCATGGCTACCTAATGCAGAAAAGCTTTGCTTCCATAACTTTCTCATTTCTCATAACACTGAAATCTGTAATAAAATATTTACCCTATGTTCTCTGTTCCTTTATGTAGAGATTTTGTATAAGGATAGGTAATTTTTTCCCTCTTATTTTTTATCCTATGGAATGAGATTTTTAAGATTAATCCAAAGAAACTTGGCTACTGATTGAAATAAAAAGACAGATTTTTGGAATGGTAACATGCTATTTTAAAAGGATACAGCAGCTCTGTTTGATAAACATGTATATGAGAAAAGAAGGTCATTTGGTTCCATACAGACACTGTATAAAATGGGATGTTTTTTTCTTGTCAGAAAATGTCATTTTGATTCATTAAGATCAATATTTTCTTCATCCTCTACAGTTACTATGTTTAGGAAGGGTGGGTGACATTTTTTTGCTGTATTGACAAAGGTTTAGTCTACAAATCTCTAGAAACTTAAAGTAGCAGATAGAAACAATAGCTCTCTTATAGTCACAGATATGATCAGACGGCTTGACCAGTAATACAGACAACGCCAGTGATAGATATAATTAGCTCCTCTGATGTGGAATCTAAATGAGGAATCTAAATTCTATATTCATATGGATATAACCTACCTTGTTGCATCAATCCATACCACTGAAGATTAAAACTGAAAATGGTTTTCTGGAAGGACATATGAAGCCCATGCACAATAAGCAAAAATATGCAACTCATCTCTTTTGTATACCAGCAAATTCATTGTTTGGTAAGATTATTTCAGAGACATCCAAAGATTGGGCTGTGTTGCAAAGTTAAAGAATCAATTATAGTATTTTAAGTCTGGTCCCAGTGGTGACTCTAAAACACTTAAACTGGATTTTTTATTTTCACTTTCTGATATGGAGAGATTTCCTAGTATCATAACAACATCTTTTAAGCACATTTGCACACACTCTATTTTGAACTTTCTTTAAAGAAATCAATAATAATATCTCATATATATATTGATCTCAATGCATTCTTGGGCTCCATAAAAGATGCACCTAAATGCTAAAAATAATGAGATTTATTTATTATTATTTTTATATATACTACCCTTCCTGGAAAATAAAACAGTCACATTTAAGCCACATGACAGAAGGACAAGTTATCCCAAGTATAAAAAAAAAAAAAAGTGTAGTGAAACAATTTATAGTAAAAATGGTGTGTGGATTTCATTGTAAATTAGGCTTTTGTAAAAAAAGTATTGTTTCTGAAGATCAAAGAAAGGTGGTTTCTGCACTACCCTGTGTAATGTCTTCCTATTTTAGGTGTGATCATGCCTAGTTATCTCTTGCTACATCCCTGCTATTAGATGTCAAACTAATGTCAAATCATTTATTCTACTCAAAGAAATGCTTTCAAAGAGTAGTAAAGAGCATATAAAGATAGCTACCTACATTTTATCAAAACCTAAGAAGCCATACTCTGTGTATTGACTAATGGAAGATTATTTTGCCTAGACAAAATTTTGTAGGAGTTTGCCACAAAGACCTAATGCCCAAGAAATGGTGTTAGCACCACTTTGCTGGCTTGATTCTTACTAATGAATTGGACTGAGATTAAGAACATTGCAGAGTGCTAGTTGTATTGTTGTTTAAGGCAACCTTAAAATTTATTATTGCATGCATAGGAGCAACCACAAGATTTAGTATCAGATTTTGCAGCCAAATATGTATATTAGATAATGTTCTGGGTAGTATCTGGGGAAAGAGGAAAATGTTTCCATTTAAAATAGACAGGAACAGACTGATATTTTACAGGGTAGTTTTTCTTCAATTTGTGTATATAATAGCTTGGCTGCAGAGTTTTTATTTTTTATTTTAGTATAGAGTACTAACATTACTCACTGCAAAATCTGAATCTTTCTTGCATAGAATAGGTTAGTAATAATTCTTCCATACTTCAGATAATGTTTGAATCACTTACCTTTTTAGTGTCCAAATAGTAAGAGCGGAATACAGTCTCAGGGAATGGCTGCTCAGTTCACATATTTTAAATAAGGACTGAAGGAATTTATTGATTTACAAATCACACTAACTAACTCACAATCAGTGAATTCTAAATTCAGGATCAATATGAGCAACAAAACATATATAAACCATAGCAGTAGACACTTATAAAATGTTAATAAACACTTCTAAATTTATAAACACCCTTCTTAAATATTTTTTAAAAATTCAATTACACACACATAAATGTAGCTTGCAGGTGCCCTCCCATCTCTCCTGGAAACACAGGTATCTGCATTTCCACACTGCTCTGGTTGGAAACATGGTTGCTTGGACTTTGTGAGCACGTGTTTCTCCTTTTAACCCACTAATTCATGAGAAAGCACCATTTGAACTCACACACACATTCACCTGAGGTGTGGGTCCCAGGTGTTACCAAGTCACCAGTCCCAACCACGTGCAGGCTTCTTCCGGTGTCTATGAGAGTGGTTGCTTTGACCCAGACAGAGTTTGGAAAGTGACTTCAAGCAGCATCAAACCAGATTTTCACTGCTGCTGCCTCCAATCCAATGTGGTCTCTCCACACCATTACGAATTTTCATGCTTGTTTTGTACTTGTGTTCAAGCAAACTCCTCCTTTGTTTCAAAACTCTCCCTGTAGTTTCCCACTTACTGTTCAATCTCACTGGTTGTCAACATCCCCCAGAAACCTTTTGGGGCAAATGCCCTCTCTGACAGTTTTGGGTCTGTTCATACTTTTGTTCCTTTCTTAAGAGTTCTTATAGAGGCCATGCTGCCAAAGGTGGGCTTGCTGGCACTCCCAGAGAGTCCATTCACTATTATACATTTGCTTGCATCAGGATAATTTGGTTATTATTTTTTTTTTTTTTTTTTTTTTGAAGAAGGAAAAAAAAAAGAAAGAAACATGACTAGAAGCAGAAAAAGATAAGCAGAATTTGAGCTGTGCTAAAAATGGCCCAGAAAGATACTAATAAAATTACTTCTGAAAATGTATTATATTCTTGGGTCTCAGGTGAATGTATCCATATTTATGTATACGTATACACACGTATACATGCATACATACACTCTATACACTATTTCTTCATTTGCATTGCTTATCTCCACATAAAAAACAAACAATATGTTTCAAATTAAAGATGTATAGTCAGCATCAATGATGTTCTGACTTCTGAGATGTTACCATTTCAGTACTGTTAATTCTGTATCTCTACATTCATTTTTTTTCTGAATACCTGACTTTACCTTCTCTGAAGGAGTAAGTCATGTTTATCATAAGTTTCACAAATAACTGTAGAATTGCCTTGTGCTGAGTTCCACCAAGTAGTTGTAATTCTGTAAATAAATCCTGGGATATATGAGATCGTAGCTCATATTGTCTGTGAGACATGTATGGAAAAAATTGCATTTTCATTCTTTATTGATAACACCATACTTTGTTGAGAGTTATGAAAAAGACAGAACTATAAATTAGTTTTAATCAGCCAAGAGGAACGGCAGGTGACAGGATGCACATTAAGGTGTCACTTACTGCAAATACTACCTTTCAATTTGAAATAAATGGAAATAAAAAGAACTTTTGCTACAGAATGAAATATACATTATTGTAATTCTGGCAGAAGAGCTTGGTTTATTTGCTGGTGAATAGACAGGGCAATTGTTTACATATGTCCTTAGATTCTTTAAAGATCTCTCATTTAATACATATGTATGATCATTTATATTCCAATTCATTTTCCAGACAGACAAAACTTCTCAGATTTTACAGGCATTGTGTTATTTGTCCATATAAGAAGACTAAGATAAAAGCCTTTCTGTAAATGCTTGCTGATCACTGCTTACAAGCTGTTCATCTTCCCTCATTCCTCTGCCTGAATTAAATTGATCTGCACTTCATCAATCTTTTTTTTTTTTTTTACTTTATTTCTCTACATTTTTCATTTTCTTTTCTATAAGTGATAGAATTTAAACTCGTGAATGTTTAAATTGGACTTGTAAGACACTTGATTAGAATTTAAGCTCCTGAATGTTTAAATTGGACTTGTAAGACCCTTGATTTTACTACCTATATGGACAGCATTCACTGTTCATCTCTTTTGTATGTCCTAAATGTAGCTTATCGATGACAGTATCTTAAGTAAGATACTAACTTTATGTTCTGAAAGTATTTGAGGATCGTCAGTGCAAAAAGTCTATATGAAAAAGTATGTGCCATATCAGACATCTTAGCCACAGATACTGAAATCAAATTGTACTACAATGTGTCTGTCTTGAACAGTATTTCTAAAGGTATGTAGGTATTTATAAAAGGTATGTAATCTGTAAAATCTTTTGCCATATAAAAGAAATATTTACACCTTTCTCAGACTTCCTATCTGTAACTCTATTGATCTGGGAAACATACTGCTGCTAATAAGTACTATTTAATTCTTTTTATAGCCTCATATCTTTGTCCAGGTTAAATAAGGAACTGAGATTTACCATTACCATAACGAACAAAACCTTGATTTATTCCACAGTACCTATTCTGATATAAATTTTCATTGGCAGACTGTATTTTCAGCATGGAAATATAATAAAACGTGTACAAAGAATGTAAACCTCACTAAATGAAAAGTTGGGACAGTACCAAAAATGTCAAGGATAGGTGAATGAAGGAGATCAGACTCATAAAAATACCTTTAAACTAAGTCAGAGTAAGCTACTCACTTTCTCATAAAGACTTGTTTAAGAAGGCCAATGACTCCACTAGAAGAGTTATACTTCATAAATATTGTTTTGTCCTGGGAAAATCTACTGAAGTCAAAGCTGTTAGTTTCTTAAAAAGATCTCTAAGACTTAATTAGATCTCTAAGATTAAATATAATCAAACCTCATTGTTGGAAAGCACTTGGCATCATGATATAGGTTCCTGTGTCAAGTGCCCAATAAAGTGCCCAAGGTAGCTCAAAGCAATTCACAGTTATTGTAACCCTGGCTCTGTTCACCTAGACTGAATAGGTCGGTAATGTAAACAAATAAGTTGTGATATACTGAGTTAGCTTGGGCATCTAACACTCCTGAGCAGTGTTGTTCAAAGATAATCTCAATTTTTACTTCTGTTACACTGCAGGTATCAAGTCAATGTGAGTACAAGTAGTATGTTACTGGAGTTAGTTTATAATGAAATCATTAACATTTCTAAATGTTACATGGTCTTCAGAAGGTAGGCAGAATGTATACTATAAATATAACAAATCATTTCAATAATAGAATGAATTAATGAATGAATGAATGTGCTTTTTACAAGCTTAATCTGAGCCCCCTTAAGCTAGCTGAAAGACATCCATTAGGTGAAAATAGTTCACAAGCTTTATAAAATAGCTTTAACACGTCGTTATGTGATAAAGTAGAAACTAAAACCTTAATAAATTACATTGAAGCTCAGATGTCTATCAGCTTCTCTGCATTATCTGTAGGTATCAGTCAGATAGACTCTTAATTTTTAGATGCATTGCTGCCTACTGGAATACCTAAATTTATGTACATACTTTGTAGCCTTTTTATGAGTAGACCTGAATGCTTCAAGGAGAGAATAATAGATATTAACACCAGTCAGGAAGTAAGCACCTTCCTCCATTTTGCTTTTCCATCTTGAAAGGAAACGACATGTGAAGTTCAAATTAAAAAGAGTTTACCTGTTTTTCTTTTCCTATTCAGCCTGCAAACTGAAAAAATCAGTCATTAATACAATTTTATTCTTGATGTCTGGACACCTGAAAAGAAATAGTCCGTTTAAACTAGTACATTTAAACTAGTCCATTCAAACTTACCTGTAAAAGAAAGTAAACTCCACTTTCAACAAAGCATAACAATTCCCAGGAGGGGCATAAAGAACTTTTTTTTTTTTTTTTCAAACAAGAATCATTTGTTTTTGTTAACACACAGAAAACATTGTAATACAGAAGAAAAATTCTGTAAATTCCCCTTCTATTTCAAGGATTTGTTTGATTGCATTGATAGCAAGAAAACTTTGTAGTTCTTTCAGTACCACAGTAATGTTGTACATGATGGAAAAATTACTTTAATTTTCATGACATCCTTAAACCCAGAAGTTGCAGAAGATTCTATTCCTCATTATAGTCTCTTTGTGTTTCTCACAGAATTTATACTTTTAGAAGAACAGTGATATCTATGTCATATTTACTTCTATGTCTCCTATTTATTAATGTAGCTCCATCATCTTTGAATTGTTGCAATTGTGTTTAATATTGGAAAAAAAATAATACTGTACAGTTTAATTTACATAGCATGTAAGATGTAGCAACAATTTAATTGTGCACCTCCCAGGGAATGCATATAATCTTCTGTTTCTCAGTCCTCTTTCCCAGCTCTAAGCTTTTTCATAGTAAAAAAAAAGTCAGCAAAATCCAATATTTTTGGCCCTCTTGTTGAAATGTCTGCATTCTAGGGAACTTGTGAAAAATATAGACTGAATTAAAAAGGTTATTACTATTTTCAGTTTACTAAACTGAGTATGTAGGTAGCAGTACATTTTAAAGGGAAAAAAAAAAAGAAAAAAGATAACTACAGGCCCCAAAATGTTTACAGTGCAATAAACATTTCCATGATATTATGTAGGTCACGTAGCATAAGTTACATGAACAAAATGTAAAATCAACAGCCTTATTTAATAACCTTCTGTAGAGTAACTCTATATTAGCCAGTCTCAGATTTGTTCAGGAGAACTGAATCTGCTTTCCAGTGTTTCCAAAGACCAGCGTTCACTTTCATTGTGAAAATTAAATTTCTTCTTAGTGATCCTCTGAAATCCATTTTCAGTAACAATAAAATCCATTTCTTACCTCTCCTCTAATTGATACGTCCCAAAAGTGGATGAATTTTTCACAGGTCTCTCTGACTAGATATTTTTGTTCATTCGCAAATATCTGAATGCTAATCTGCTTCTCCAGAAATTAGTATATGTGTCTGATTTCTTATGCAGTATATGTGTCTGATTTCTTATGCAGAAGTACCTTTCATAAGTAATTTTAAAGTAAATTATCTTCTACTTTGAGCTGTTTTGCACTCAGTGTTGAATAATATTTAACCTTTAATTTTGTCTATTAAAGTCTCTAGAAAGAACTGGAACTCATGGGACAGGCAGAAGTACCATCCTGTTTGGATAATCAAGGATATCCTGTTTGGATAATCAATTTTAGATGCTGTTTATCCAGATACTAAATATAATGAAAAATGGAAAATAGGGAACTTGTTGCAGGGCCAGCACATGGTTCTCATAGTAAAAGTACAGTTAATTTACAAAAATCTATAAATGCCTCCAACATTCCTATCTTTAGAACTGTCAGAATGTTGCAAAACAAAAGGAACTGTGGAAGTACACAATGGTAATGACAAAGACTGGAAAAGTAGATAAGCTTAGCTTTGTAATTTCAGTTCAAAAATGTGTTTAAAAATATTTAAATATGTTGCATACTGAGAGCTTGAACATTAACACACACACCATTGTTCTTTTTACAAATAGACTCGGATTTTTTTATATGTTTTTTCATTTTCATATGGCTGTCCTCCTTCTCAAATGTAGACCTAAGACTAAATTTAGTTTAACTCACTTTTAAAGGATGAGTCTTTATGAGCACAATAATTACAGTAGATCTTACTCTAAGATTCAGAAGAAATAAAGAAAGAAGAAAAAATGAGGAAAAAAATGTTGAACTTTGAAACTTTTAAATAATAAAATATATACCTACTTGTTATGGGGATTATTTTCAATTCATTTTTACTTTGCAGAAATGCTCTGGGAACAAGGAAATGTTATTGTTAATCTCTATTTATAAATCCAAAATTCAGTTTCATTGGGACACACCAAAATGACTACTAAACTCTTTTAATCTATATGCTTTTTCCTTCCTTTCCTAATTCACTGTAATGTAAATTCACATAGTATGAAAGTGAGAGTAAGCATGTTTCATACAGATGTCATATCTCTTTTGCAATAGACTGCTATAATAACTGACACAGTGCTTTGTAGAAATATCTAGGCAAGCACACATGCCAGAAGCAGTATAACTGTTTTAGTGCAATACCCCTCTTAATATAACCAGATTACTTCCACTACTGTGTCTAAAAGTAGTGCCAATGCATTATATAAATATATCCAAGTTTAACATGCACAGGGAATTCCATTTAATCTAAAATAAATGTCATATTTCTAATCAAATAGAATAGTTCAAGGATTTCATACATAGCCTGTATAGTCCTTGATATCCTTCAAGACTGAAAATTAAGTTTCTAATAATATCATCTCAGAATTTTTCCCTTATTCAGTGTGAATTAGCCTGTATAGGGGACAATTCAAAGGTAGTCCAGGGACATCCACAGAAACCACTTTAGCATAAGCTAAAGTAATTGTACACAATTTTGCAAGATATAATTCCCTTTGAATTCTTACTTTCTGGAATTCATTACTTTTAGCCTGTACAAAGCAGGCATATATATTCATATTAAAGATGGTTTAGCTGTGCGGTCAAGCACACACACAGAATGTCTGTGCTTAACTTCAAATAGATGTGCAGCACACTTTACATAGAACAAAAGCCAAGTCCAACAGTATATGCTGGATATATTGTAAACACAGAATACATACCCAAATCTGAGGGAGTTTTGCCCAAAATAAAGTAAAAATTCTAATTGTTTTGTAATTTAAGTATTGTAAAAAGGGAACAAAGGACAATGTTTTTAATCTCCAGGAAAATAAATAAAGAAAGAAAGAAATAGATAAATAAATAGTAAATATTTTTTATTGGATGGGAAATACAAACATTTTGAGTGGAAATGTTAGGGGTTTTCATGGATAATAAAAGAAAAAAAAATCCTATTAAAAGTCAGTGATTTTCTTAGTGTTCCCAGTTATAGTAAGTAATACTGAAAATTCCCATCTTCCAGATTTCACCAGTGGCAACTGTAATGCCTGTTTTCCAATATAAACCAAATAACAGGAATATGAAATTACAAGCTCTGTGTCTTTGTGTTTACCTTCAAAAACAAAATGATAATAATAAGAATAAATCTTCATAGAACTAATATGAGCTTCTTCACAGAGCTTCCTTTGGTACATAAAATCTTTCTTGGCTCATAAACTTGTCCACTTTTTATGCAAAACCTAAGAGAGAAAAGAGAATATTTTCTTGATTTTGTTAATACATTTTTAAACTTAATTTTGTTGATTAAGGAAAAATCAATTTAGAAAAAAAGACATTCAGAGCAGAATAACCTGGTTAGGGGCACACTTGTATTCTTTGTCTCACCAAATAAACTTTAAAAATATATAATCTGTAGGTTACATTCTCCAAATAAACTCTCTTTACAGTTTCTAAACAGAAACTGTTTTCTTTACAGTTTCTAAAACAGTTTCTAAAATCACAGCATTTTTCTTTGTTTAATGAACCCAAAGGTATATCCTTTAAATTACTTAATGAAAGATTTTTAAGTTCTAAGAGAGAGAAGTACTGTTTATTAAATATTTCCAATAAAATAAAAGTGATATCGTCATTGTAAATCATTTTAGATTTTTGTTTTTACTGAAGGAGTTACTTGTTAAGATTCTTTCTTTATTTGTTTAGAGATATATGTGTGATGAAAATGCCAATGATTTTATGTCAACTGTTCAATGGCTCACTCAGAGTAATGGCTTCTGTGTGTCAATAACAACTTGAGTATTGCCCCTGAACTCCCAATCATCTCAGGGAATGTTGGCATCAGTAGCATATTTCTGGGCTGCCAGAGTAAGCAAGAACTGCATACTCCCAAATAACAAAAGACTTTTGTCAAATGTGCCTCTTATTCAAAAAAAAAAAAAAAAAAAAAAAAAAAAAAACCTGAAGAACTTCCTTTTTTCTTCCTTCTTTGTAGGACTTGGTTGGAAGTATGAGTCATCTACAGTGCTTTGGGATTATCATAATTTGTGTAATTCTAAATGCAGGATGCTCTGTAACATTCCCTTGCAATCATACCTGCAAACTGTTCTCCATTTGTTTATAGCTTTGTATTTTTCAGGATATTTTTACTTCAGAATATGTGATGGCATTAGTAGGTGCAATGATAATATTTTGAAATCATCTCTCCTAACCTAGTCAGACTTTCAGAAAATGCCTTGATCAGAAAGTAAAATTGTCACCTCTGTTACTCTCAGTTCTATGCTCAAGTGCTGATGCCACAAATCACCAGCATTACTCTCCCATAGCAATACCCATCTTGTTTTGAGAAATCCATAACAGGTTAGATAATGCTGTTATAAACAGTAAGTCTCACCTTAAACACAATCGGGAAAAAATCTGGGGTGACTAAACTAGAATATACAGCTTACAAAATCTATAGAAAAGAGAGAAGTTTCATGAGGTAAGATATGTGTTTAATTTTTCTCTGGAAAAGCTTTTGTTTGTTTTTGTGAGCCTATTCCTTATGTTTAATGAGATAGTAGTATCACAAATTTACGCATAACAAATTAAAAAAAAAAAAAAGCCAACTATGGTAATCTGTGCAAACAGAATGAATCAATCAAAGGGTTACATGATGAATTAATATCACTGTAACTACACATTTAATTCTGTAACAATATTACCACTGTGTACACATATCTGTATATTTTTTTAAGTTATAGCCTTTACAATCATGCTATGTCTTTTCATAATATAAATTCTTTTATTTAATGCTTTGATTGCTATTCTAATCTGTAAACACAGTGTAGGTGAATAAAAGTTGCACCCAATGCTTTTTACTTATCTTCTGCCTGTTTCAGTATCTGTGACTATTTCATATAACTGAGAATAGTGATAATCTGAAGTGTTAGGTTTTCAGTTAGAAAACCCAAGGGAGAAAAAAGGTAATTAGGGAGAGGGAAGGTCAAAAAAAAAAAAAAAAAAGTCCTAGAAAACTCAGCAAGTGTTGGCTTCACCACCACCACCATATAAGAACTACCAGAAAATGTTTTAAAGCTAAAGGGAAAAATTGTCATACCAGCAGATGTGAGTTATAGAAGAAGGGAATAATAGGAGACAGTGGAGCTATGAACAGGAAACTACTTGGCAAGACCAAATGTCATTGAAAGACCACCTACTCTTGGTGGCTTGCATGCCAAGGAATTGTTGCAGACAGAGTGTTTTCAATTTTGACACAGGAGATATGCATGGGACTTGCAAAGCAAAAAAAAAAAAAAAAAAAATTACACTAAACCACATCAAGACTGGAACAGCTACTAGCAAGCCTCTGCTTGTTTCTGGCATATGTAAGTCATCTGCTATGGTTGTTAGACACTGTCTGGTGGAAACCAATTATACCAAAGAAAAACCCACCAAATTCTTCTCTTTTCCTTCCTTCACTAACCCAGTCAACCAACTGTACTTCCTTCATATCAGTGTGAAGATGACAATAGTAAGACTAAAAATGTTATGAAAAAGCATATGAAAATGTTATTTTAAAGCAGAGTATAAAATTACAGGCTGAGCTATTATTGTGGGTTGCTTGAGAGTTATGTGATATGATCACACTGAGAACACTTTCTTCCTGGCAATGTAAAACAACATCCTATGAGGGAATTATGACCTTTTTATTTGTCTGTAAAGCATTTTTATTTTTATTTTTTTGAAACAAGGAGGTTTTCCTGAACAACTTAGTAATGAAAATTTACAGTTATATTATGTGATGTATAATTTAGTTCTGACAAAGTCACAACCAAATTGACTTCAATGTCCTGTAAGAGTCCACTGAGAACTGTGAGGTACCGTGTTCATAACCATTGTAGGTGAAATCCTGTGCTGTGAGGCAAGGTCCTCACCGAGACATTTCTTCTTGTGCAGGCTGCATCAGAGAGCAAGACAGAGCTTGTACATTTAGCAATTTTCCCTGCATGGGAGCAATATAGGATAGCTAAAAAGGTACTATTTGCCATAGAAAATTCTTATTTATCATCTTTTATATGATCGTTTCCTGCAGTTACAGCAAAATACTGTATTTATCCTAGTGACACCATTTTCTGCCATTATGCTTGTGAAGATCCTTGATAACTTGACTGATGGCAGCAGGAAAGAATGCTTGGTGATTTTCTATGTCCCTTAACTGAAGTGCAGCATTATATATACTGATTCTTATTAGCCTTTATCTGGCTAACTGAAGTCAGAGTTACACCAATTAACTTTCAAATTTGGACCAATAAAAAAGGTAATATAGACAACAACCTCATATTTCAAAGCTCAAGAAATTATCTGATTGGTTCAGGCCATTGAATCCAGTGTCTTCTTCAGTGTACAGTACTCTTATTGTACCTTGTGCCTAACATCAAAGAAAAATTATATCATATCATATCATGTCATATCGTATCATATATTAATGTTGAGACATGCCTACTTTGGTTAAATTCCACATCATGCTATTGAGGTGGTCAATTTAGGACACCAAAATACTTTAACATTTTAGTTCATGCCAGTTTATCCAAGGTCCTGCCAGTGTCCTTGTTGAAGGGATAAAGAGGAAACAGAAACATGTTTTATTTTCCCTTACTTAAAAAAAAAAATAAAATCTAGTAAGGTGAGGGAAGGGTTTCATCTACTACATTCTCTGATGAACAAAAGATGCAGAAATAATCTGAAAACTTTAAATCATAAAAACAGCACAAAATAAAAATCAATTCTCAAACTTATAATGTCAAAATGCTCTGCTTAAATAACAGCATTCTGAACTCCAAGAGCTCAATGCAGCTGTATCCCCAAGAAAATAAATAATTAAACAAACAAATAAATAAATATGTAAGTAAAAGCCTTACTGTTGATGGTGAAAAGAGAGAATAAAACTATATGGTGAAACAGTATTTAAACAGATGCTTTTCCCTGAGTTCATTGGCTTTAGTGACTACCGAAATCATCTGTGGTACAGTACGTCTATTCCTAAAGAATGTTCTTCTCCTAAAAATCTTTTGTGTAATATTTCTAAAATTAAACTACTTCCTAGGTATGATCCACTGAAACGAAAGGAAATCAGCAGGCTTACTTTTCTGTTTTCTTGCTCATTATACTGTCTTGTTTTTGAACTGGTGTCTTTGAGTTTATTTTAATAGAAACGCAGAATAGAAGTAAATTGAGGCTACTGTAATATAACATTTTGTGAACACTTTATTCTTCATTGACATCACTGCAATCAGATATAAGAAATAAGAAATAAATTTGAAACTCAGACTTAAACCATCTTCAATTCACTTCTAAATTAAGCTACCTTAATGTCATAATCTGAGTTTCATCAGTTTTGTTCAGGGAAATTAACTTTTGAGGATAAGTTGGTTTAGAAGGAATAAAAATAGTGCTATTTTTATTTTCAGTCTGATTACAGTGAAGTAGAGATGCCTGCTGAATGACTGATAAATGTGTTGTTTCAATAGTTCTTAAGCAGTTCAGAGTGAGGTATCTCCATTTCAATAATTCTTTAGCAGCTCAGAGTGAGGCATCTCAGTTTCATGAACCATACAGCCATTTTAGTCTGGCAGTGTGTCCAAGTTAATGAGCCTGATGAAAAACAGCTTAGCTGAGGTATGGAATTTTACTAAATAAAAAGCTTCTAGACTGCAGATTATTTAACCCAAACTGGCTAGATACTCACTCCAATTGGTACTAAGTACAATTTCTCTTAGTTTAGGAGTAATTTCAAACGAATTAGTGCATGAATCATTGTACCAGCCTGTTTTACAGCTACCACATTTCTCATTCTTTATAAAAAGATATGGTTTATTTAATCCAAAATGTATGTAAAAGTGTATCGAGAAATTCAAAATTTAGTAAATTACTGCTGAAATTTCTCCAATACTCTATGACTTTCATGTTAATCGTTCCTTGGGGGGGGGGGGGGGGGGGGCAGGAGCCTTAAATAACCACCAGACAGATTGTTTTATCTGCAAATTCTTTTCAGAAATACTGCACACTGGAACTGACAGTCCCAGGCTAGGTTGAACTGGGATTCGGTCCATGGACAGTCAGTGGGGAAGCCAGCCAGGGCCAGTCAGGGCTGGTAGTGCCCTTACGGCCCTGAGAAAAGAATGAAAGAAGGACATGGTGAAATAGGCATCAGGAGTTTATACTGCACAGTCACTGGTAAAAACAATTTGTTTTGATCTTACCTAGATGAAGATCAATTTACAGAGTCTCTTCAGCTACAGACAGAATCACCCCAAACTAATAAAATGCTTTGTCCTATTTGTCATTTTAATCTAAATTAGGATCATACCACATTTTCATGACATACGTTTCAAAGTATAAAGATCATCTAGAAGTATCTACCTTTTTATTAAGAGCATTGCCCATGGGAGAGCACAAGTCCTTCTTCACGCTGTTGAATACCAAGAAAATAAATAACAGATCACAGTTTATTCTGGATAGGGTTTCTGATTAAGATTGGAAGCTATAAGAATGATACTACTTTAGATTTTTTTTTTCATATAGTTATATCAATAACTTCTACAGTGTAACTGTGGGATCCTGTAAACTTGCCTACCATAATATCTTCAGATGAATTCATTACAGATGGAAAACAATATGCTAACTCATTTTTCCTTGTGATCTGATGATTGCTTTTCATTTCACCTCACTCACCATAGTGTGCCTGAAGTCTAGCAGTTTAGAAACTTATTATGTAAACTTTCTGGTAAGTTGAATGCTGATAAAAGAGACTTTTGGCAGTGTTCATGAAAACACTTGGCTTCTCTAACCTGCCTGATCACCCATAACTCTTACTTAACAATTAAAGCTAAGAAATGTAATCCAGCTGTACACTGTTACTATATGAGCCAGAACTGATCGATTTGTCTACCCTAATGTAGTACTTGAATGCCAAAGGTAGTCATTGAAGAAGTATCTGCCCTATGTAATGCCTTCGTCATACCATTATGAAGTATGAAGTCATGCTATGGCATTCATTCCTACCTAGCAGGGCTTGGTAGGTTTTGACAATGAGGTTATAATTATTATATATATATATATCTATATAAAATTTATTTATTTATTTTCTTTTTGTGGAGTTCTTCAGAGGCAAAGAGTCTGCCTCCCTGTCTCTCGTGAAAAAGGCTGTTGTGTCCATTACAGTGAAAGGTAGTCTGTGTGTAGAAGCAAAGAAACGGTGGAGAAGTAGGGGAGGAAATGGTTCTGCTGGTACTTAGCAGGGATAAATAAATGGTTCATATCATGTAAGCCTACAGGTAGCCTATATTGCTTAGATGAGTATATCCAAAAACTCATTGGTAATACATGCATCTAGCATGGACAACTGCACCAGAGCTAAATTTAAGTGCTTAATTTTGGGAAATCATCTAGTTATGCTTTAAATCTTCACTCAAGACAAGATATGTGCCAATCAAGGACTGAATAATTGCTCTCTACAGCACTGAATGAGCTCATTAAATCAGCACATTGTATATGTAATCATATCCTCAGATACTCCTTAACAAAAATCAGTCAAATGGGGTTGATATTTCCTGACTGAAAACCAGCTAATAAAGCAGTTGGCTCAGATCTTTTCAGCAGGGTATATAGAATATTATATTCAAATATTCTTCTTTTTGAGATATGAAGGAGAAAAAAAATCCAGTTCCATAATGGCGACAGAACAGCTCTGCAAGTGACTTATTCTGTAATTCTAGTAATGATTTTCTCTGTTCTGCATCACTCTACTTTGACATTGATTGTTTTTCTGGCTAACTTTTAATATCAGACAAATAAATAAAATGGGTTTGGTGCAAAATGTTCAGAATATGCTAATAACATAAAATTTGACTGTAACTATACTAAAAACCTGGTGCAAACCAGCAATAAAATCCTATTTTTTTTACACTTTCCATCAGAGTAAATATCAGCAATAACCATGTATATAAATGCAGCTACTCTTAGATATTATCTTTATTTTCCTTCAGGGAACTTAGAGAGACAACAGGTAAAATAATAGTTTAAACAACTACACTTGAATGAAAATGGGAAATAAAGGAAATTATTGTAATGAAGGAACAGAGAGGAAAGAAAAGGACTATGAGTAAGAACAGGGAGATAAAATTCATGCTGTGCTGAGCTGGGCAGAGGAAAAAAAAAATAAAAGGAGGAGTGTGAGGTATGGAAGAGCATTTTGTTGATGTTGTTATTATTTACTCAGATATAGTCAGGTCATTTTCTCACTTTTTCCAAAAACTTTTCTAGGCCAATTTTCTTCTCATCATGATGGCCAGACTCTCAGTTTGTAAATGCATTTTATTTCCACTTCAGATTTAGCATATTCACTATTAATACTCCTCAGCTGAACTCACGTTCTTCATATTCAATGAGATTTCATTTAGCATCCATGATATGTAGTTTCAAGTTACATGGCTAGGTTGTAATGA